>NC_042616.1:816620597-816774657 GCF_901001135.1 Rhinatrema bivittatum | reverse complement strand
CTCCTTAATACTGTGCTACACACACTGATCACAGCCCAAGGGAAAGGCAGGTCTCCTTAATACTGTGCTACACACACTGATCACAGCCCAAGGGAAAGGCAGGTCTCCTTAATACTGTGCTACACACACTGATCACAGCCCAAGGGAAAGGCAGGTCTCCTTAATACTGTGCTACACACACTGATCACAGCCCAAGGGAAAGGCAGGTCTCCTTAATACTGTGCTACACACACTGATCACAGCCCAAGGGAAAGGCAGGTCTCCTTAATACTGTGCTACACACACTGATCACAGCCCAAGGGAAAGGCAGGTCTCCTTAATACTGTGCTACACACACTGATCACAGCCCAAGGGAAAGGCAGGGTCTCCTTAATACTGTGCTACACACACTGATCACAGCCCAAGGGAAAGGCAGGGTCTCCTTAATACTGTGCTACACACACTGATCACAGCCCAAGGGAAAGGCGGGTCTCCTTAATACTGTGCTACACACACTGATCACAGCCCAAGGGAAAGGCGGGTCTCCTTAATACTGTGCTACACACACTGATCACAGCCCAAGGGAAAGGCGGGTCTCCTTAATACTGTGCTACACACACTGATCACAGCCCAAGGGAAAGGCAGGTCTCCTTAATACTGTGCTACACACACTGATCACAGCCCAAGGGAAAGGCAGGGTCTCCTTAATACTGTGCTACACACACTGATCACAGCCCAAGGGAAAGGCAGGGTCTCCTTAATACTGTGCTACACACACTGATCACAGCCCAAGGGAAAGGCGGGTCTCCTTAATACTGTGCTACACACACTGATCACAGCCCAAGGGAAAGGCAGGGTCTCCTTAATACTGTGCTACACACACTGATCACAGCCCAAGGGAAAGGCAGGGTCTCCTTAATACTGTGCTACACACACTGATCACAGCCCAAGGGAAAGGCGGGTCTCCTTAATACTGTGCTACACACACTGATCACAGCCCAAGGGAAAGGCAGGTCTCCTTAATACTGTGCTACACACACTGATCACAGCCCAAGGGAAAGGCAGGTCTCCTTAATACTGTGCTACACACACTGATCACAGCCCAAGGGAAAGGCAGGTCTCCTTAATACTGTGCTACACACACTGATCACAGCCCAAGGGAAAGGCAGGTCTCCTTAATACTGTGCTACACACACTGATCACAGCCCAAGGGAAAGGCAGGTCTCCTTAATACTGTGCTACACACACTGATCACAGCCCAAGGGAAAGGCAGGTCTCCTTAATACTGTGCTACACACACTGATCACAGCCCAAGGGAAAGGCGGGTCTCCTTAATACTGTGCTACACACACTGATCACAGCCCAAGGGAAAGGCAGGGTCTCCTTAATACTGTGCTACACACACTGATCACAGCCCAAGGGAAAGGCAGGGTCTCCTTAATACTGTGCTACACACACTGATCACAGCCCAAGGGAAAGGCAGGTCTCCTTAATACTGTGCTACACACACTGATCACAGCCCAAGGGAAAGGCGGGTCTCCTTAATACTGTGCTACACACACTGATCACAGCCCAAGGGAAAGGCAGGTCTCCTTAATACTGTGCTACACACACTGATCACAGCCCAAGGGAAAGGCAGGTCTCCTTAATACTGTGCTACACACACTGATCACAGCCCAAGGGAAAGGCGGGTCTCCTTAATACTGTGCTACACACACTGATCACAGCCCAAGGGAAAGGCAGGTCTCCTTAATACTGTGCTACACACACTGATCACAGCCCAAGGGAAAGGCAGGTCTCCTTAATACTGTGCTACACACACTGATCACAGCCCAAGGGAAAGGCAGGTCTCCTTAATACTGTGCTACACACACTGATCACAGCCCAAGGGAAAGGCAGGTCTCCTTAATACTGTGCTACACACACTGATCACAGCCCAAGGGAAAGGCAGGTCTCCTTAATACTGTGCTACACACACTGATCACAGCCCAAGGGAAAGGCAGGTCTCCTTAATACTGTGCTACACACACTGATCACAGCCCAAGGGAAAGGCAGGTCTCCTTAATACTGTGCTACACACACTGATCACAGCCCAAGGGAAAGGCAGGTCTCCTTAATACTGTGCTACACACACTGATCACAGCCCAAGGGAAAGGCAGGTCTCCTTAATACTGTGCTACACACACTGATCACAGCCCAAGGGAAAGGCAGGTCTCCTTAATACTGTGCTACACACACTGATCACAGCCCAAGGGAAAGGCAGGTCTCCTTAATACTGTGCTACACATACTGATCACAGCCCAAGGGAAAGGCAGGTCTCCTTAATACTGTGCTACACACACTGATCACAGCCCAAGGGAAAGGCAGGTCTCCTTAATACTGTGCTACACACACTGATCACAGCCCAAGGGAAAGGCAGGTCTCCTTAATACTGTGCTACACACACTGATCACAGCCCAAGGGAAAGGCAGGTCTCCTTAATACTGTGCTACACACACTGATCACAGCCCAAGGGAAAGGCAGGTCTCCTTAATACTGTGCTACACGTACTGATCACAGCCCAAGGGAAAGGCGGGTCTCCTTAATACTGTGCTACACACACTGATCACAGCCCAAGGGAAAGGCAGGTCTCCTTAATACTGTGCTACACACACTGATCACAGCCCAAGGGAAAGGCAGGTCTCCTTAATACTGTGCTACACACACTGATCACAGCCCAAGGGAAAGGCGGGTCTCCTTAATACTGTGCTACAGACACTGATCACAGCCCAAGGGAAAGGCGGGTCTCCTTAATACTGTGCTACACACACTGATCACAGCCCAAGGGAAAGGCAGGTCTCCTTAATACTGTGCTACACACACTGATCACAGCCCAAGGGAAAGGCAGGGTCTCCTTAATACTGTGCTACACACACTGATCACAGCCCAAGGGAAAGGCAGGTCTCCTTAATACTGTGCTACACACACTGATCACAGCCCAAGGGAAAGGCAGGTCTCCTTAATACTGTGCTACACGTACTGATCACAGCCCAAGGGAAAGGCAGGTCTCCTTAATACTGTGCTACACACACTGATCACAGCCCAAGGGAAAGGCAGGTCTCCTTAATACTGTGCTACACACACTGATCACAGCCCAAGGGAAAGGCAGGTCTCCTTAATACTGTGCTACACATACTGATCACAGCCCAAGGGAAAGGCGGGTCTCCTTAATACTGTGCTACACACACTGATCACAGCCCAAGGGAAAGGCAGGTCTCCTTAATACTGTGCTACACACACTGATCACAGCCCAAGGGAAAGGCAGGTCTCCTTAATTCTGTGCTACACAGACTGATCACAGCCCAAGGGAAAGGCAGGTCTCCTTAATACTGTGCTACACACACTGATCACAGGCCAAGGGAAAGGCAGGTCTCCTTAATACTGTGCTACACACACTGATCACAGCCCAAGAGAAGGAAAAAAGATCATAAGACTTGTCATACTGGGTCAGGCAAAAGGTCTATCAAGCCCAATATCCTGTTTCCAACAGTGGCCAAGCCAGATCACAAAATAACAGAACCAAACTGATTTTTCACATTTACTTACATGGCACCTTATATTTTATATTATACATTATTTAATTTTTATTAGAATTATGTTAGTTGTTCTTTATTTTTAATAGTTTATTTTAATTATACTTTTTGTAACATTATGACCTTTCTTTTATCTTTTCTTTTTCTTTTGAATTTTAATTTTAATATATTTATGTAAACCGTTTTGATTAAACATTGTTTGTAAAAGCGGTATACAAACACTTTCAAATAAATAAAATAAATACCTGGCAGGATCCCAAGGGGTGGTGAGATTCCAAGCTGCTTATCCCAAGAATAAGCAGTGGATTTCTGCAACTCCACCTTAATAATGGTTCATGGATTTTTCCTACAGGAACTTGTCCAATCTTTTTTAAATGCAGCCACACTAAAAGCTTTCACCATATCTTCTGGCAATTAATTCCAGAGCTTAATTACGCATTGAGTAGAAAAATATTTTCTCTTATTAGTTTTAAATGTATTACCCAGTAACTTCATTTATGTCCCCTGGTCTTTGTACTTTTCAAAAGAGTAAACAATTAACATTTACTCGTTCCATTCCACTCATTTTAAACACCTCTATCATATCCCCCCTCAGCCGTCTCTTCTCCAAGCTGAACAGCCCTAACCTCTTCAGCCTTTCCTCATAGGGGAGCTGTTCCATACCCTTTATCCTTCTCTGTACGTTTTCTAATTCTGCAATATCTTTCTTGAGATGCGGTGACCAGAACTGCACACAATACTCAAGATGAGGTTGCACCACACCTAGATCCTTTTCCTGAGTGGTGACTCCTAATGTGAAACCTTGCATTGTGTAACTTAATTTGAGTTACTCTTCCCTATGTGCATCACTTTGCACTTGTCCACATTAAATTTCATTTGCCATTTGCATTTCCTAGTCTCCCAGTTTTGCAAGGTCCTCTTGCAATTTCTCTCAGTCCTGTTATGATTTAACAGCTTTGAAACATTTTGTGTCATTGGTAAATGTGATCACCTCACTATGCTGCACCCAGTGATCACACCCCTAGGGAAGGGCAGGTCTCCTTTACACTATGCTGCACACGCGTCACGGCCCACGAGAAGGGCAGGTCTCCTTTACACAATGCTGCACACACATCACGTCCCACGAGAAGGGCAGGTCTCCTTTACACTATGCTGCACACACATCACGTCCCACGAGAAGGGCAGGTCTCCTTTACACTATGCTGCACACACATCACGGCCCACGAGAAGGGCAGGTCTCCTTTACATATGCTGCACACACATCACGGCCCATGAGAAGGGCAGGTCTCCTTTACACAATGCTGCACACACATCACGGCCCATGAGAAGGGCAGGTCTCCTTTACACTATGCTGCACACACATCACGGCCCACGAGAAGGGCAGGTCTCCTTTACACTATGCTGCACACACATCACGTCCCACGAGAAGGGCAGGTCTCCTTTACACTATGCTGCATACACATCACGTCCCACGAGAAGGGCAGGTCTCCTTTACACAATGCTGCACACACATCACGGCCCATGAGAAGGGCAGGTCTCCTTTACACTATGCTGCACACACATCACGGCCCATGAGAAGGGCAGGTCTCCTTTACACAATGCTGCACACACATCACGGCCCATGAGAAGGGCAGGTCTCCTTTACACTATGCTGCACACACATCACGGCCCATGAGAAGGGCAGGTCTCCTTTACACAATGCTGCACACACATCACGGCCCATGAGAAGGGCAGGTCTCCTTTACACTATGCTGCACACACATCACGCCCACGAGAAGGGCAGGTCTCCTTTACACTATGCTGCACACACATCATGGCCCACGAGAAGGGCAGGTCTCCTTTACACTATGCTGCACACACATCACGGCCCATGAGAAGGGCAGGTCTCCTTTACACTATGCTGCACACACATCACGGCCCATGAGAAGGGCAGGTCTCCTTTACACTATGCTGCACACACATCACGGCCCATGAGAAGGGCAGGTCTCCTTTACACAATGCTGCACACACATCACGGCCCATGAGAAGGGCAGGTCTCCTTTACACTATGCTGCACACACATCACGCCCACGAGAAGGGCAGGTCTCCTTTACACTATGCTGCACACACATCACGGCCCACGAGAAGGGCAGGTCTCCTTTACACTATGCTGCACACACATCACGGCCCATGAGAAGGGCAGGTCTCCTTTACACTATGCTGCACACAATGATCACACCCCTAGGGAAGGGCAGGTCTCCTTTATACTATGCTGCACACACATCACGGCCCACGAGAAGGGCAGGTCTCCTTTACACTATGCTGCACACACATCACGGCCCATGAGAAGGGCAGGTCTCCTTTACACAATGCTGCACACACTGATCACAGCCCCTAGGAAGGGCAGGTCTCCTTTACACTATGCTGCACACACATCATGGCCCATGAGAAGGGCAGGTCTCCTTTACACAATGCTGCGCACACATCACGGCCCACGAGAAGGGCAGGTCTCCTTTACATATGCTGCACACACATCACGGCCCACG
This sequence comes from Rhinatrema bivittatum, assembly GCF_901001135.1. NCBI lineage: Eukaryota > Metazoa > Chordata > Amphibia > Gymnophiona > Rhinatrematidae > Rhinatrema > Rhinatrema bivittatum. The sequence continues at coordinate 816,768,581 of NC_042616.1, read as the reverse complement.
AGAAGGGCAGGTCTCCTTTACACTATGCTGCACACATGTCACGGCCCACGAGAAGGGCAGGTCTCCTTTACACTATGCTGCACACACATCACGGCCCATGAGAAGGGCAGGTCTCCTTTACACTATGCTGCGCACACGTCACGGCCCACGAGAAGGGCAGGTCTCCTTTACACAATGCTGCACACACATCACGGCCCATGAGAAGGGCAGGTCTCCTTTACACAATGCTGCACACAATGATCACACCCCTAGGGAAGGGCAGGTCTCCTTTACACTATGCTGCACACACATCACGGCCCATGAGAAGGGCAGGTCTCCTTTACACAATGCTGCGCACACATCACGGCCCACGAGAAGGGCAGGTCTCCTTTACACTATGCTGCACACACATCACGGCCCACGAGAAGGGCAGGTCTCCTTTACACAATGCTGCACACACGTCACGGCCCACGAGAAGGGCAGGTCTCCTTTACACTATGCTGCACACATGTCACGGCCCACGAGAAGGGCAGGTCTCCTTTACACTATGCTGCACACACATCACGGCCCATGAGAAGGGCAGGTCTCCTTTACACTATGCTGCACACACATCACGGCCCATGAGAAGGGCAGGTCTCCTTTACACAATGCTGCACACAATGATCACACCCCTAGGGAAGGGCAGGTCTCCTTTACACTATGCTGCACACACATCACGGCCCATGAGAAGGGCAGGTCTCCTTTACACAATGCTGCGCACACATCACGGCCCACGAGAAGGGCAGGTCTCCTTTACACTATGCTGCACACACATCACGGCCCACGAGAAGGGCAGGTCTCCTTTACACAATGCTGCACACACATCATGGCCCACGAGAAGGGCAGGTCTCCTTTACACTATGCTGCACACACATCACGGCCCATGAGAAGGGCAGGTCTCCTTTACACAATGCTGCACACACATCATGGCCCACGAGAAGGGCAGGTCTCCTTTACACTATGCTGCACACACGTCACGGCCCATGAGAAGGGCAGGTCTCCTTTACACTGTGCTGCACACACATCACGGCCCACGAGAAGGGCAGGTCTCCTTTACACTATGCTGCACACACATCACGGCCCATGAGAAGGGCAGGTCTCCTTTACACAATGCTGCACACAATGATCACACCCCTAGGGAAGGGCAGGTCTCCTTTACACTATGCTGCACACACATCACGGCCCACGAGAAGGGCAGGTCTCCTTTACACTATGCTGCGCACACGTCACGTCCCACGAGAAGGGCAGGTCTCCTTTACACTATGCTGCGCACACGTCACGGCCCACGAGAAGGGCAGGTCTCCTTTACACAATGCTGCGCACACGTCACGTCCCACGAGAAGGGCAGGTCTCCTTTACACAATGCTGCGCACACGTCACGGCCCACGAGAAGGGCAGGTCTCCTTTACACAATGCTGCGCACACGTCACGGCCCACGAGAAGGGCAGGTCTCCTTTACACTATGCTGCGCACACGTCACGGCCCACGAGAAGGGCAGGTCTCCTTTACACAATGCTGCGCACACGTCACGGCCCACGAGAAGGGCAGGTCTCCTTTACACAATGCTGCGCACACGTCACGGCCCACGAGAAGGGCAGGTCTCCTTTACACTATGCTGCGCACACGTCACGGCCCACGAGAAGGGCAGGTCTCCTTACACAATGCTGCACACAATGATCACACCCCTAGGGAAGGGCAGGTCTCCTTTACACTATGCTGCACACACATCACGGCCCACGAGAAGGGCAGGTCTCCTTTACACAATGCTGCACACACATCACGGCCCACGAGAAGGGCAGGTCTCCTTTACACTATGCTGCGCACACGTCGCGGCCCACGAGAAGGGCAGGTCTCCTTTACACTGTGCTGCGCGCCCGTCACGGCCCACGAGAAGGGCAGGTCTCCTTTACACTATGCTGCGCGCACGTCACATCCCACGAGAAGGGGAGGTCTCCTTTACACTGTGCTGCGCGCACGTCACGGCCCACGAGAAGGGCAGGTCTCCTTTACTTTAGGTGAAATGGAAGCACTGTTGAAAATCTGAGGGCAGTTAAGAAGCTAAGGCCCATGCAGGCTAATGAATGAATGCCCCCGTTCTTCTGATAAAGCAGCGGTGAGGGGGTGCCCGGCAGGGTGCATGGGGAAGGCTCCTGGCGGACAGAACAAGGGGCCCTTTCTTGCTGGGATGGCGCTGAATGGAGGCGATTGTTCAGGTGCCTTTCTTAGATGACTCAGGAGAGCGGGAGGGACGGCTTCATCTTTCTTGTTCTGTGAGAGCAGTCATTAGTGCAGCCCCAGGAAACTCACCTGGGGCCCAGGCAGCAACACACGAAGGCTTTGTTTCCCTCCACCTGCTTAATGACAGAGCTGGAGGTGCGCTCCTCCCTCCCTCTGCCTCCAGGAGCTCCCTCGGAGGAGGCGAACGGCCTGGCTGTCCTGTAATTAACATCCCAACCTTCGCCTTCAGCCTCTCAGTAAATCATAGGTTTCCTCTGGACATCACCACCACCCGGTGTTTTTACCAGGCAGTTTGAAAAACCTGCTGCTGTATGCCAGGGGACCTCAATTTGAATCTCTGACCCCATAATTCCTAACCCAGTAGACACGAGGACCCCATGCTGGCTGCAATAAAAGTTTCTTTCATCCTCTCCCGTGCACTTTAGCGTCAGTATTAATTAAGATGGGGAAACAAGTCACAGGACCGTGTGCTCGGAGAGCCTCTCCTAGCCTGAACACTTCCCCTCCTGCTTTCAGTATGGCAGGGAATATTCTGCTGGTTGCATCATCTCTGGCCTACCTCCTGTACATAAGAAAGACTGGTTGCATGCTCATGGACTGAGGGCCATCAACCTAGCATCCTGGATCTCAGCTCCTTCTCGTTCCCCAAGCCAAACTTCCTTTTACTTTTTCTGCACATTCATCATTGGATACCAGGGCTTCTGAGATGTCCATCACATGCTCCCCCACCTGAAGGAGTGATCCTGTAACCATATATACCCCCATCATTCAATTCCAGGGCTTCTGAGATGTCCATCACACTTTCCTGCACCTGAAGGACTGATCCTGTAACCATATATATCCCCATCATTCAATTCCTGGGCCTCTGAGATGTCCATCACACCTTCCTGCACCTGAAGGAGTGATCCTGTAACCATATATATCCCCATCATTCAATTCCAGGGCCTCTGAGATGTCCATCACACCTTCCTGCACCTGAAGGACTGATCCTGTAATCATATACATCCCCATCATTCAATTCCAGGGCTTCTGAGATGTCCATCACATCTTCCTGCACCTGAAGGAGTGATCCTATAACCATATACATCCCCATCATTCAATTCCAGAGCTTCCTAGATGTCCATCACACCTTCCTGCACCTGAAGGAGTGATCCTATAACCATATATATCCCCATCATTCAATTCCAGGGCTTCTGAGATGTCCATCACACCTTCCCGCACCTGAAGGAGTGATCCTGTAACCATATATATCCCCATCATTCAATTCCAGGGCTTCTGAGATGTCCATCACACCTTCCTGCACCTGAAGGAGTGATCCTGTAACCATATACATCCCCATCATTCAATTCCAGGGCCTCTGAGATGTCCATCACACCTTCCTGCACCTGAAGGAGTGATCCTGTAATCATATACATCCCCATCATTCAATTCCAGGGCTTCTGAGATGTCCATCACACCTTCCTGCACCTGAAGGAGTGATCCTGTAACCATATACATCCCCATCATTCAATTCCAGGGCTTCTGAGATGTCCATCACACCTTCCTGCACCTGAAGGAGTGACCCTATAACCGTATATATTCCCATCATTCAATTCCAGGGCTTCTGAGATGTCCATCACACCTTCCTGCACCTGAAGGAGTGATCCTGTAATCATATACATCCCCATCATTCAATTCCAGGGCTTCTGAGATGTCCATCACACCTTCCTGCACCTGAAGGAGTGATCCTGTAACCATATACATCCCCATCATTCAATTCCAGGGCTTCTGAGATGTCCATCACACCTTCCTGCACCTGAAGGAGTGACCCTATAACCGTATATATTCCCATCATTCAATTCCAGGGCTTCTGAGATGTCCATCACACCTTCCTGCACCTGAAGGAGTGATCCTGTAACCATATACATCCCCATCATTCAATTCCAGAGCTTCCTAGATGTCCATCACACCTTCCTGCACCTGAAGGAGTGATCCTATAACCATATATATCCCCATCATTCAATTCCAGGGCTTCTGAGATGTCCATCACACCTTCCCGACCCTGAAGGAGTGATCCTATAACCATATATATCCCCATCATTCAATTCCAGGGCTTCTGAGACGTCCATCACACCTTCCTGCACCTGAAGAAGTGATCCTGTAACCATATACATCCCCATCATTCAATTCCAGGGCTTCTGAGATGTTCATCACACCTTCCTGCACCTGAAGGAATGATCCTATAACCATATATACCCCCATCATTCAATTCCTGGGCTTCTGAGATGTCCATCACACCTTCCTGCACCTGAAGGAGTGATCCTGTAACCAGGGATCTGTACTTGGACCAGTGCTTTTCAATATATATATAAATGATCTGGAAAGGAATACGACGAGTGAGGTTTTCAAATTTGCAGATGATACAAAATTATTCAGAGTAGTTAAATCACAAGCAGATTGTGATACATTACAGGAGGACCTTGTGAGACTGGAAGATTGGGCATCCAAATGGCAAATGAAATTTAATGTGGACAAGTGCAAGGTGTTGCATATAGGGAAAAATAACCCTTGCTGTAGTTACCCAATGTTAGGTTCCATATTAGGAGCTACCACCCAGGAAAGAGATCTAGGTGTCATAGTGGATAACACATTGAAATCGTCGGTTCAGTGTGCTGCGGCAGTCAAAAAAGCAAACAGAATGTTGGGAATTATTAGAAAGGGAATGGTGAATAAAACGGAAAATGTCATAATGCCTCTGTATCGCTCCATGGTGAGACCACACCTTGAATACTGTGTACAATTCTGGTCGCCACATCTCAAAAAAGATATAATTGCGATGGAGAAGGTACAGAGAAGGGCTACCAAAATGATAAGGGGAATGGAATAGCTCCCCTATGAGGAAAGGCTGAAGAGGTTAGGGCTGTTCAGCTTGGAGAAGAGATGGCTGAGGGGGGATATGATAGAAGTGTATAAAATCATGAGAGGTCTTGAACGGGTAGATGTGACTCGGTTATTTACACTTTCGGATACTAGAAGGACTAGGGGGCATTCCATGAAGTTAGCAAGTAGCACATTTAAGACTAATCGGAGAAAATTCTTTTTCACTCAATGCAGAATAAAGCTCTGGAATTTGTTGCCAGAGGAGGTGGTTAGTGCAGTTAGTGTAGCTGGGTTCAAAAAAGGTTTGGATAAGTTCTTGGAGGAGAAGTCCATTAATGGCTATTAATCAATTATACTTAGGGAATAGCCACTGCTATTAATTGCATCAGTAGCATGGGTTCTTCTTAGTGTTTGGGTAATTGCCAGGTTCTTGTGGCCTGGTTTTGGCCTCTGTTGGAAACAGGATGCTGGGTTTGATGGACCCTTGGTCTGACCCAGCATGGCAATTTCTTATGTTCTTATATACATCCTCATCATTTGATTCCAGGGCTTCTGAGAAGTCCATCACACCTTCCCACACCTGAAGGAATGATCCTGTAACCATATACATCCCCATCATTTGATTCCAGGTATTCTGAGATGTCCATCACATCTTCCCACACCTGAAGGAGTCATCATGTAACCATATACTACCCCATCATTTGATTCCATGACTGATCCTCTAGCCCAGGGATTGCCTTCTCTGGTCCTCAAGAGCTGTAAACAGGCCTGGTTTACAGGATAACCACATTGCATATTCATGAGATATTTGCATATAAATATTAGAGATGTGAATCGTGTGATCGATCGTCTTCACGATCGATTTCGGCTGGGAGGGGGAGGGAATCGGATCGTCCCCGTTTGGGTTTTTTAAATATCGTGAAAATCGTGAAAATCGAAAACCGGCACACTAAAACATCCCTAAAACCCACCCCGACCCTTTAAAATAAATCCCCCACCCTCCCGAACCCCCCCCAAATGCCTTAAATTACCTGGGGTCCAGTGGGGGGGAGGGCAGGAAAACCGGCACACTAAAACAACCCTAAAACCCACCCCACCCTCCCGAACCCCCCCAAAATGCCTTAAATTACCTGGGGTCCAGAGGAAGGGTCCCGGTGTGATCTTTTACTCTCGGACCTCCGGTGCTTGTAGAAATGGCGCCGGCGCTACCTTTGCCTTGTCATATGACAGGTCAAAGGTAGCGCCGGCGCCATTTTGGTTTTTGTCCCCCGAGGTCAGGAGCGTAGGAGATCGCTCCCGGACCCTTGCTGGACCCCCAGGAACTTTTGGCCAGCTTGGGGGGGCCTCCTGACCCCCACAAGACTTGCCAAAAGTCCAGCGGGGGTCCGGGAACGACTTCCTGCATGCGAATCGTTTTTCCGTACGGAAAAACGATTCGCGGCAGGAGATCGCTCCCGGACCCCCGCTGGACCCCCAGGGACTTTTGGTCAGCTTGGGGGGGCCTCCTGACCCCCACAAGACTTGCCAAAAGTCCAGCGGGGGTCCGGAACGACCTCCTGCAGTCGAATTGTGTTGTCTACGGCCGGCGCCATTTTGCACCGCCATTTTGCGCAAAATGGCGTATGGCCGGCGCCATTTTCCGTACAGAAAAACCAAAGGTAGCGCCGGCGCCATTTCTACAAGCACCGGAGGTCTGAGAGTAAAAGATCACACCGGGACCCTTCCTCTGGACCCCAGGTAATTTAAGGCATTTTGGGGGGGTTCAGGAGGGTGGGGGATTTATTTTAAAGGGTCGGGGTGGGTTTTAGTGTGCCGGTTTTCCCGCCCTCCCCCTTCCCCCGATTTACGATTTTTTGACGATAAATCGGGGGAATTGTTATTGTATCGCGGCTCTAACCATTTTTGACGATTTAAAATATATCGGACGATATTTTAAATCGTCAAAAAACGATTCACATCCCTAATAAATATATCTCTTGCATATTAATTGTGGATATCTTGAAAACCTGACCTGTTTGTGGCACTTCAGTCCCAAGGTTGTCTACCCCTGTTCTTGCCTGTATCCTTGGGTGCCAGGGCTTCTGATATATTCATCACATCATCCCCCATGTGAGGCTTTACACATTAGCTCCCTGATGAATGAGTAGAAATAGGGAGAGAGTATTATTATTTACAACTAAGGCATTGCATGTTGGACTTATCCTGTGTGAACGACGTGCTTCGGGACAAAACGAACTTTGAAGCTATGTGCTGTGCTCATCTGGAACTGAAGGGAACTATCTCCAATATTTACATCTGGCTGGGGACCTCAGAGGGTTCGCAGGCCCGCTACCAGCGGGAATGGGAAGGGGAGTTGCAACTAAACTGGTCGTCTGCACAATGGACGAAATGTTTTGGATTTTTGCTGCAACATTCCATCTCGGCGAATATACTGGACACTAATTATAAAGTGCTGTCCAGATGGTATCTAACACCTGTTAAGTTACATAAAATATATCCTACTCAAGGGGCGCAATGCTGGAGGCAATGTGGACATGAGGGGACTTTCATTCATATATGGTGGAGTTGCCCCAGGCTTGTGCCTTTTTGGAGACAGGTACAAACTATGATTCACCAGATGTTGAATATTCGTATGGTATTGCAACCGGAAGTATATTTGCTAGCCGCATACCCGGACTCATGGAATGCGTTGAAACGGACTTTAATCCATCATGTCCTTTGTGCGGCGGCCTGCTGGCGGTCAACTTGGATACCGACGGTGCTCACTCTTTCCCATAGACTCTGGCAGATGCACTGTTGGCATTATCTTCGGGCTCAACACATCGACAAGATAGAGAAACACGTTTTGGTGTGGGAACCTTATCTCCGATGGTATAAGGACTTGTGAGCGTGATGTAATAAGGCGACTGAGGAGTTGCTCCTTACATATAGTAAGGGGATACCCCGGGTATGGTGACCTCAGGGACAGTTTTGAGACAGTTTTGAATATGATATGGAAGATAGGCTGTGATAAATCTTGGGAATTGTAGTGTCGATCTGCACTGTAAACTTAGCGCTATTCTGTAGCGGGGGAGGTAGGGGACGGGAGTAAGAGGGGAGGAAGGGGGGGGGACTGGGGGTAAAACAAAAATGCAGCACTCAGGTATTTTGTTTACAGTTTATTGTTACGTGTTTACTTGTAATAACATTGCTTACTGTTACTGAATTGTTTTTACAGACAGTGCCAATAAAACTTTAAAAAAAAAAAAAAAGAAATAGGGAGAGAGGCTGTACATGGTAGTTCCCTGATGATTATGGATGAGTAGGAGGACAGAGAGATTCTGTACACAAATAAGAACATAAGAACATAAGAAAATGCCATACTGGGTCAGACCAAAGGTCCATCAAGCCCAGCATCTTGTTTCCAACAGTGGCCAATCCAGGCCATAAGAACCTGGCAAGTACCCAAAAACTAAGTCTATTCCTTGTAACCATTGCTAATGGCAGTGGCTATTCTCTAAGTGAACTTAATAGCAGGTAAAGATTCCCTGATGAGTGTCAAACTGATAGGCATCAAATGATGGGGATGTATATGGTTACAGGATCATTCCTTCAGGTGCGGGAAGGTGTGATGGACATCTCAGAAGCCCTGGAATCAAATGATGGGCTGAACACGGTAGCTTCCTGATGAGTGCTGGATAGGTAGGTGGTAGAGAGAAAGATGTATATGTGGTACTCTTGATGAGTGACCGATGGGTATGAGGGTAGAGAGAAGTTGTTCATGGAAGCTCCCTGAAGAGTGTCAGACTGGTAGGAAGAGGGAGAGAGGCTGTACAAGGTAGCTTCCTGATGAGTGTTGGATGGATAGAGAGATGGTGAGAACTGAACACAATAGCTTCTTGATGAGTGACAGATGGGTCGAGGAATAGGATGAAGGCTGAAAATAGTAGCTCAATGATGAGTGACAGATGCCTAGGGGGAAGGAGTGAGGTTATATGCAGTAGCTCTCTGATGAGTGATGGATACAAAGGAGGAAGGAGAGAGGCTGTACATCGTAGCACCGTTGAGTGACAGATGGCTAGGGAATTGAGATGAAGGTAGTGCACAGTAGCTCACTGATGAGTGATGGATTCATATGAGTAAGGAAAAAACTGTACACAACAGCTCCTTGATGAGTGATGGATGGTAGGGGATTGGGATGAAGGCTGTACACTGTACTTCCCTGGTGAGTGAAGTACAGTGTTTTATTGTTTAATGTATCGCCTTACTTGCGAAAGTTTTGTTCTATGTAAACCGACCTGATTCGATTATGTATATCGAGAAGGTCGGTATATAAAAACTCTAAATAAATAAATAAATGAGTGACGGATGGTAGGGGATTGAGATGAATGGTGTACACCCCAGCTCCTTCATGAGTAATGGATGGTAGGGGATTGGGATGAAGGCTGTGCACCGTAGCTCCCTGATAAGTAATGGATGGTAGAGTATAGGGATGAAGGCTGTTCATCAAGGCTCCCTGATGAGTGATGGATGGTAGGGGATTGAGATGGTGTACACCCCAGCTCCTTGATGAGTGAAGGATAGTAGGGGATTGGGATGAAGGCTCTGCACCGTAGTTCCCTGATAAGTGATGGATGGTAGAGTATTGGGATGAAGACTGTGCATCATAGCTTCCTGATGAGTGATGGACGATAGGGGATTGGGAAGAAGGTTGTGCACCATAGCTCCCTGATGAGTGATGGATGGTAGGGAACTGGGATGAAGGCTGTGCACATAGCTCCCTGATGAGTGATGGATGGTAGGGGATTGTGATGAAGACTGTACACCGTACTTCCCTGATGAGTGGCGGCTGGTAGGGGATTGAGATGGTGTACACCCCAGCTCCTTGATGAGTGATGGATGGCAGGGGATTGGGATGAAGGCTGTGCACCCTGGCTCCCTGTTGAGTGATGGATGGTAGGGGATTGGGATGAAGGCTGTGCATCATAGTTCCCTCATGAGTGTTGGGTGGTAACATATAGAAACATAGAAATGACGGCAGAAGACGACCAAACGGCCCATCCAGTCTGCCCAGCAAGCTTCACACATTTTTTATCATACTTATCTGTTTCTCTTAGCTCTTTGGTTCTATTTCCCTTCCACCCCCACCATTAATGTAGAGAGCAGTGATGGAGCTGCATCCAAGTGAAATATCAAGCTTGATTAGTTAGGGGTAGTAGGGGAAGTAACCGCCGCAATAAGCAAGCTACACCCATGCTTATTTGTTTTACCCAGACTATGTTATTCAGCCCTTATTGGTAGGGGATTGAGATTAAGGCTGTGCATCGTAGCTCCCTGATGAGTGACGGATGGTAGGGGATTGGGATGAAGGCTGTGCACATAGCTCCCTGATGAGTGACAGATGGGTAGTTAATCGGAAGAGAGGCTGTACAAAAAGGAGTTATTTTTTTGCCACAAACTGGTCTTCTGAAGTGGGTTGGGCAATATAGTTCTGCAATAGAGCAATTGTCCATCTGATTGCCCTTCCTGGGTCTTTTTTTTTCTCCTGGAAATTTTACCTCTCTCCTTTGGTGTCTGTTTGTAATTTCAGGAATGATTTTCTTTTGTGTTTTTCTCCAACTTCTTTGGTGAACTGTAGTGGTCTCTTCCTTCTCTCCCCTCGCTAACTTGCCCGACATAGAAAATTGGTTCTTACCTGCTAATTTTCGTTCCTGTAGTACCATGGATCAGTCCAGACCGTGGGTTAAGCCTCCTATCCAGCAGATGGAGACAGCCCAAAACTGAAAGGGTATCATATATCAGGACAAAGCCTACCCTGCACCCCTTCAGTATAAACATTAACAAAGCAGATATAACTTGTAAAGGAGCAAGCAAGCAAACAGGAACTGAAATTGAACAAGTGAAAAATTGAACCACTGAAAGAATTCTGTATAAGATTGCTCTTGCATTGAAAATCATTTTCATCTACTAGATGCTTCCAGTGCCTTACGCAATAGAAGAGATTCAGGTATCTAGGATCCAGGAACTTGTAAATTTAATTTTATTTATTTATTTAGGTTTTTTTATATACCGGCATTCGAGACAGCAGTCACATCATGCTGGTTCACATAAAACAGGAGTGCATAATAAACTTAAACTAGAACTATGGTGCGGAAAAAACAGTTACATATAACAGGGGTGTATAGAAGTGGGCGAAGAGGGAAGAGAAAGGACAGGTTAATAATGGCTAACGATAGTTACATGTAGTTAACAATGGAGTAGTTGATGTTTGTGTGTTGATGTTGATGTGTTAAATCAATTGGAGTCCGGAAATGCTTGTTTGAACAGCCAAGTCTTAAGTCTTTTCTTGAAGATTGAGAGGCAGGGTTCCAGTCTAAGATCTGGGGGGATGGAGTTCCATAGGGGTGGACCGGCTGTAGAGAAGGCCCGATCCCTTAATGTGATGTGTCTGGTGTTTTTGGAAGGTGGTACCTGTAGTGATCCTTTGTCGGTCTTGAAGAGTTATGTAGTCGGAGAGGGATATGTAGGTCAATTTGGGCCAGTTGATGGATGTTTTTGTATATCGTAAGAATGGCCTTGTAAGTTATTCTGAAGTGGATAGGTAACCAGTGGAGGCTTTTTAGGATTGGGGTTATGTGGTCTCTTCTCCTGGTGTTTGTCAGTATTCGAGCAGCCGCATTTTGTATCATCTGAAGCGGTTTGGTGTAAGAGGAGGGGAGACCAAGTAAGATGGTGTTACAATAGTCCAGCTTTGAGAAAATGATTGCTTGTAGGATTATTCTGAAGTCTTGAGCGTGGAAAAGAGGTCTTATTCTTTTCAGCACTTGGAGTTTGTAAAAGCAGTCTTTAATGGATTTGTTGATAGTAGCTTTCAAGTTCAGGCGATTATCAATTAAAACTCCTAGGTCTCTCACTTGTGTGGTTGTTGGCGTGGCTGGATGTGTGGGGGTGATGGTGCTATTCTCTGGGGCGTTGAGCAGGAGTTCAGTCTTGCAGGAATTTAATACCAGGTTAAGGCTGGTGAGAAGGCGTTTGATGTTTTGGAGGCATGTTTCCCAATGAGCAAGTGTTTTCGCGAAGGAATCCTTGATGGGGATCAGGATCTGGATATCATCCGCGTAAAGAAAATGTTTAAGATTGAGGTCGGTGAGGAGCTGGCATAACGGTAAAAGGTAGATGTTAAATAGAGTAGGAGACAGGGAGGAACCCTGTGGGACTCCTACTGACGAGGGGTAGTGTGAGGATTCTTTGTTCTGGATCTTGACCTTGTATCCTCTATTGCTGAGAAAGGTTTTGAACCACGTGAGTGCTGTGCCTGAGATACCTATGGATGCCAACTGGTTTATGAGTAGGGAATGACTGACCGTGTCAAAGGCTGACGAAAGGTCCAGTAGGATCAGTAGGAAAGGCGTGTCCTTTGTCGAGACCCAGGATGAGGTAGTCTGTCAGGGAAATGAGGAGGGATTCAGTGCTTAATGCTTTGCGGAATCCGTATTGTGATGGGAATAGGAGGTTGTTGTCTTCAATGTAATTTGAGAGTCGTGTGTTCACCAATTTCTCCATAATCTTGGCTATGAAGGGGAGGTTGGCGATCGGTCTGTAGTTGTTGGGGTCATTAGGATCTAGATTTGGTTTCTTGAGGAGAGGTTTGAGAGAGGCCAGTTTGAGGTCGTCTGGGTAGGATCCTTGAGTTATAGAGCAATTTATGATGTCTGCCAGGGTTTTGGAGATGGAGTCAGGAATTGACAAGAGACGTTTAGTGGGGATGTGATCCGAGGGGTGAGAGGATGGTTTCATTCTCCTTAGAATACCTTGGATCTCCATGGAGGAAGTGAGTTCAAGTTCTTCTAAGCGAGTTTTGTTGAAGGAGGTCTGATGTGGGGTTAAAGGAGAAGTGGCGTTAGAGGGAAGCTGAGTTAGAAGGCTGCTGATTTTGTTGCTGAAAAATAGCGCTAGTTCTTCAGCTTTAGATTTAGCTTGATTGTGAGCAATCTCTGAAGGGTTTATTTGTGTGAGGTTAGAAACATAGCTAAAGAGGGCTTTAGCGTCGAAGACTAGGTCGTGGATCTTGGATGCATAAAAGTCCCTCTTGGATCTTAGAGTGTTGGATTTATATTGATGAAGAGTTGATTTGTAGATCGATAGAGTATTGGTGCATGGGTTTTTATGCCATTTAGCCTCATTTTGTCTTAGCATTAGTTTTAACTTTCTTAATTCTGAGGTGAACCATCGCTGTCTTTTGGAGGAATTGGGGTGGGATTTTTTTGTTATTAGTGGACATAGCTTATTAGCTATGGATTCAGTAATGTTGTTCCAAGATCGGAGAGCTGAGTTCGGATCGGTGAGGTCTAAATGGTGGAGATGCGATAACGTGATTGCTAAGATCTTCTGCGGAACAAGTTTTCCTGTATGTGAAGGAGGGAGAGGGTATGCGGGATGGGCTGATATCTTTTATTGAGAATGAGGTTGTTAAGAGAGAGTGATCTGACCAAGGGACCTTCGTGCAACTGGGGTGCGAAACAGGCTTGATTCCAGTGTTGACGAAAATAAGATCCAACGTGTGGCCGGCTTTGTGTGTGGGTTTGTTAATTAATTGTGTGAAACCCAAAGCAGAGAGGGCTGTGAGTAAGGCTTCGCAGTTGGGTGACAGTATGGGGTTGTCAACATGCAGGTTAAAATCTCCTAAGATTATAGCTGGAGCGTCCAAATTGATAAGAGAGGTGGTTAATTCGACCAGAGGAGAGGCGTCTGTTTCCAAGAAACCTGGAGGTGCGTAGACAAGTAGGATTTGAAGTTTGTCTGATGAGAAGAAGCCGATTTCGAGTTTCGAATCTGAATTGGTAGGATGAAGAGTGAATCTGAGGTCCTTTTTGGTTGCTAAGACAATTCCTCCTCCCTTTTTTTTCTGACGGGGAAGAGAGAAGAAGTCGTATGTCACTGTAGGTAGCTGGTTAATTATTGCGGTGCCTGAGGGTTTGAGCCATGTTTCGGTGATTGTGCATATATCAGGCTTAACGTCGATGAGATAGTCGCTAAGTATTAGTGATTTCTTAGTTAGGGATTGTGCGTTAAATAAAGTTAATGAAAATAGGGTGAGGCCTAGAAGTTGAGTGATGGGAGTGATCAGGATTGGGGAGAGGGTTTTAAGGTTGTGGTGTTGAGCTTGTCCGATTGATTTTCCTTTGGACGGTAGATAATGTTGAAGAATTGGGATTGGGAAAGCTGGAGGCATTCTGAGAGCTGAGGCGGGCGAAGGGAGGGTGCCAGACGGTGAGTATGGAGTGTTTGTTGTCCGAGAGGGACTGGATGGTGGTTTAGAAATTGGTTGCTGTAGGATCCTACCAGAAACTAGGTTGTCATAGGAGGTATATGGAGAAGTGTAGGTAGCGGTGGGGAGAGATCCGGTCAGTCCAGTCCACAGTCCACAGGGGCTGCACGAAGGGGCGCACAAAGGGGCTGGCCCCTTTGTTGAGCTCCTTCGGCGCGCAACGCCTAGCAGGGCGTGGGTTTAAGCCCAGCCGGGCTGTCCCTGATTGGGTAGAGGCTTTTCGGTGGGCGGGCCTTGGCGCGGTTGCCTAACTTTTTCTTTTGCAGGTTTTAAGAGTTTCGACGCGCGGCTGGCGCTGGGGCCTCCCGGGTGTGGAGGGTGGGCACTGACCTGACCTTCCCCCGGCGGGGCTTTGGCGCCGGTCGCGCAGGTCTTCGGTCGTGGGCTGGGAGCGGCAAAGAAGGAGATGGTGCCTCGCAGCGCGAAGATTTAAAGCCCAGCTGGGCTGTCCCTGATTGGGTAGAGGCTTTTCGGTGGGCAGGCCTTGGCGCGGTTGCCTAAAGAAAGAAAGAAAGAAACTTTGAGCGGAACAGATCGAGCACAGGAGGGCGTCTGGACTGAGCCGTAGTACTACAGGAACAAAAATTAGCAGGTAAGAACCAATTTTCCTTTCCCTGTACATACCAGGATCAGTTCAGACCATGGGATGTACCAAAGCTTCCTTACATAGGGTGGGACCAAGACAGTCCCGCTCGAAGAACCTGCCATCCGAAGGAGCCAAAAACTGGAGCCTATACATTCAGGCGGTAATGACGAGCAAAGGTATGCAGAGACTTCCAAGTAGCTGCCCTATATATTTCCTGCGGAGAGACCGACTGACTCTCCGCCCAAGAAGTGGCCTGAGAACGCAAGGAGTGGGCCTTTAAGCCCGCCGGAACCGGTCAGCCCTTACAGATATACGCCGACGCAATAGCCTCCTTTAGCCAACGAGCAATCGTGGCCTTAGAAGCCTTGTTACCCTTATTTGGACTACTCCAGAGGTCAAACAAATGATCCAAGACCCGGAACTCATTAGTAACCTCAAGGTAGCGCAGTAACACCCGTTTTACATCCAGGCGCCGCAGATCACCGCCAGAGGTGTTTGCTATATCTTCAGAAGAAAAGGCTGGGAGTTCCGCCGACTGACTGACGTGAAAGGAAGACATGACCTTCGGCAAAAAGGAGAGTACCGTCTTGAGGGAGACCCCTGAATCAGAAAAACGTAGAAAAGGTTCCCTGCAAGACAAAGCTTGGAGCTCTGAGACCCTTCTGGCGGGAAAAAATGGACACCAGGAAGATGGTTTTGAGAGTCAAATCTTTAAGTGTAGCCCTCCAGAGAGGTTCGAAGGGAGCTTCGCAGAGAACCTGAAGAACCAAGTTAAGACTTCACGAGGGACAAGTAGCCCGTACCGGCGGATTCAAATGTTTGGCCCCCTTGAGGAAGCGGACGACATCTGGATGAGCCACCACTGAGTAACCGTCAATGTTCCCTAAGAGGGAGCAGAGGGTGGAGACCTGCACCCGCAAGGAACTGAAAGACAAAGCCTTGGAGAGACTGTTCTGGAGGAAGGAAAGGACTTGGGAAACCGGGGCCTTACGAGCTGACACTCCCGAAGCAGCACACGCATTACTGAAAACCTTCCATACCCGGACATAAGCGAGAGAGGTAGACGGCTTCCGGGCCCTCAACAGAGTGGATATAACTTCTTCCTTATATCCCTTCTTTCTCAATCTCTGCCGTTCAAAAGCCAGGCCACTACACAAAAGCAATCCGCCTAATCGAAAAATACAGGACCCTGCGGAAGAAGGTGGAGGAGATGACAGAGGCGGAGAGGGCCGTCCGTCGCGAGGTTCCCCAGATCCGCGAACCACGGTCTGAGAGGCCACTCTGGAGCCACCAGAATGACAGGACTCCGATGGAGCTCAATTCTTCTGAGCACTTTGCCCACCAGTGGCCATGAAGGGAACACGTATAGGAGAACGTCTTGAGGCCAGGGAAGGACCAGCGCATCCACTCCTTCTGCGCAATGTTCCCTTCTGCGGCTGAAGAACCTGGGTGCTTTCGTATTGTTCATCGTGGCTATCAGATCCAAGTGTGGGGGACCCCACCTGCGGACGATCAGATTTGTCGCTTTGTCTGACAACTTCCACTCACCAGGATCTAACCGCTGGCGACTGATGAAATCAGCTTGAACATTCTCCTTCCCCGCAATGTGGGACGCTGCTATGCGCTCTAGGTGATGCTCCGCCCAAGCGAATAGCTTGCTGGCTTCCAGAGCCACCAGGTGACTCCTGGTGCCTCCCCCATGGTGGAGTTGTCCGAGAGAACCCGCACCGCCTTGCAATGGAGTAAAGGAAGGAAGACCTTGAGAGCCAGGCATACTGCTCGAGCTTCCAATCGATTGATGTGCCAGCGAGATTGGACTGGGGACCAGTATCCCTGTGTCGACTGGGTCTGGCACACCGCTCCCCAGCTGGAGAGACTGATGTCCATTGTGACAATGATCTACTGCGGCGTCTGAAGGAACACCCCCCTTCAGAAAGTGGGCAGGCGAGAGCCACCATTTCAGCTGAGCGACGGTAGACTCTGAGAGCGGGAGGGGTGTCCGAAATTGCTCCGATACCGGCTTCCAACGGGATAGCAAAGCTTTCTGTGACAGACGCATATGCGCAAAAGCCCAAGGGACCAGATCGATAGTGGAGGCCATGGACCCCAGAACCTGGAGCGTAATCCCAGGCCGTGGGCAGAGCAAGAGAGAGAAAAGTGCGCACTTGGTCCCTGAGTTTGAGCGCCTGCGCGTCTGGAAGGAACACCTTGCCCACTCGAGTGTCAAATTTTGCCCCCAAAAATTCCAGGGTCTGGGATGGCTGAAGCTTGCTCTTGGGAAAGTTGATTATCCACCCAAGGGACGTCAGACAAGTCAGGACCTTGTCGACCGCCAGCTTGCAGAAAAACTCCGATTTGGCCCGGATGAGCCAATCGTCCAGGTAAGGGTGGACCAGAACTCCGTCTCAATGAAGAGAGGCCTCCACTACCACCAATGACCTTGTGAAAGTGCGTGGCGCCGTGGCGATACCAAATGGAAGCGCTCAAAACTGGAAATGTTGGCCAAGGATCTCGAACAGGAGGTACTGCTGATGGTCGAAGCAAATTGGAATGTGCAAGTAGGCCTCCGTCAGTTCATGCGATGCCAGGAATTCGCCTGAGTGAACCGTCACTATTACCGCCCTTAGGGTTTCCATTCGAAAATGGGGAACCTTGAGAGCCCGGTTGACTCGCTTGAGATCCAAAATTGGACGAAAGGAGCCTTCCTTTTTGGGAACGACGAAGTATATGGAATAATGGCCAGACCCTTGTTCCTCCACCGGAACTATGGCACCCAGTTCCAGGAGTCTGCTCAGGGTCTGGTCAACCGCAGGCCTCTTTCGACTTCCGCAGGGAGAGATTAGGTGAAGGTCCGGTAGGGCTCGAGCAAATTCTAAATTTTTCTATTACCTCTAGGACCCACTGATCCGTCGTGATCTTGGCCCATTCCTCGAGAAACAGGGACAGTCGTCCACCTAAGTTTAGAAGGGAGGAATGTGCTGACTGCATTTCATTGGGAAGAGGACTTTGTGGCCGAGTGTTGCTGGCTACCATCCCGGAAGGATCGATGTCCATGAAAGGAACGAGACCAGGATAGTGCTCTGGAAACATTGCCTCTCGGAAAGGATCCCTGTGCTCTGCTGTTATATCGACGTTGACCTCTGAAGCGAGTGCAGGAAGGAAAGAAAGCCTTAGACTGTTTCGGGTGGTCCTCCGGCAGCTTATGAATCTTATTCTCCCCCAGAGATTTAATAAGCTGTTCAAGGTCCTCACAAAAAGCAACTGACCCTTGAAGGGGAGAGTGCCCAACTGTGCTTTAGAAGAGGCATCCGCAGACCAATTTCTCAGCCAGAGGAGACGCCTGGCCGAGACCGCGGAGACCATGGCTCTGGCTTGCACGCGCAGAAGATCATAAAGGGCATCAGCGCCATACGCAATTGCGCCTTCTAGTCGGTCCGCCTGCTCCGCCTCTGCAGACAGGAGGTCTTGGGTGCTGAGTAATTGCTGAACCCACCTGAGGCTTGCCCGCTGCATGAGACTGCTGTAGATTGTCGCCCGAACTCCTAAGGACAAGACTTCAAAGATGCGCTTTAGATAAAATTCCCGTTTGTGGTCCTGGACATCCTTCAATGCCGGGGCCCCCACCACCGGGATGGTGGTGTGCTTGGTAACCGCAGAGACGGAGGAATCCACCTTGGGTATCTTAAGCAAGTCCAAGGAGTCCTCAGGAAGAGGATAGAGCTTGTCCATAGCCCTACCCACTCGGGAGTCCTGCCTCTAGGGACTCCCATTCCCGAAGAAGCATCAGCTTGTGCATAGGATGGAATGGGAACATGCATGGAGGAGTTCTAAATCCCGCCAGGACCGGGTCCACGTTAGCAGGCATAGCGGCTGTAACCGTATCCTCAGGGGGCACCTCAATTCCCAGTTCCTGCAATATAAAAGAGAATGAGTGGTTCCAGTTCCTCCCTTTGGAATAAGCGAAGCACCCGTGGATTGTTCCCCTCGGGGAGGGGGGGGGGGGGTTGGGAAGCAGTGGATCAGCATCCGGATCCGAATCAGGGACCGACGGTGGCTGAGGGGGGGTCCGGAGGCAGCGGGACCCACGAGACCTCCCTGACTCTAATGGAGCCTTGTCCCTCCGGCGCCTTAGGAGGTTGCGGAGAAGAAACCTGCGGGTTCTTAGGCGGGGGGGGGGGGGGCCATGGGGGGGGATCCTCCTCCTCCTGTAGACTAGCGAGATAAGATTTGTGCAAAAGGAGCACAAACTCGGTGGAAAGACGAGACTTGGACTTCCCGGGGGGGGGGGGAATGGGTCAGTCAATCCCTCCAGGGGGGGTGAGGGGTGCTCAATCCGGAGGGGACATTAAAGAATCGGGCTCACCTTCCTCCTGCAGCCCCGATTCAGCATCAGAAAGTGGTTTTCCCCGAGTCAGGAACGGCCTGGTCATGTGGCGCGTAGCTCGTCCCCGGGTGATAGTAGTCGCGGGTGCAGAGGATGGGCCCTCCCCACCCGGCAGGCACCCGGATCAGAGCCCGCTGCGGGAGAGTCGCGTGGCAGGCTCTCCGCAGGTGATACACACATTTAAACACGGCATCAGCTAGAGAAATAAAAATTGCTGCGAAGGGAAAAACAGCTGAGAGCTGTGCGCAGATCAGCGGAGGCAGAGACTGAACGCTGCCAGAGCTGTCCAAAGTTCTTAAATCACTAACTAGATAGGGCTCAGTTTAAAAAATCTTCCTTTTTTTTTTTTTTTTTAAGCACAAGTAGTGCAGAGGAAAGCTTTCCTTTCCCAGGCCCTAGGAATGACACTTTTCAAATGTAGACAGCCAGCCAAGGGGGGAGTGGCTGGACCACCAGGATCACCCCAAAAGGTCACTGGGAATGGGGAGCCTAGGCTGAGCCCCTCTAGGCTCCCAGCAGAGAGAGGAGACAGATCTGTCTCCCAGAAACATAAAGAGAAATCTTTCAAATGTTTTTTTTTTCAATATAAACAAGAACTAATACTTGCTTGACCCTGACAAAGAAAAGTATAAGATCCCCGCAGGGAAAAGAAGGTAAGAATAAGAAGACAGGGAACTGCAGGTTCAGCTGCCTGCATCTGCTGGAGACAGACAAATGCTGAGGGGATGCAGGGTAGGCTCTGTCCTCATGTAGGAAACCCTTTCAGTTTTTCTCTGTCTCCATCTGCTGGACAGGAGGCTCAACCCACGGTCTGGACTGATCCGGGTACGTACAGGGAACATGTATTTACCATAATAAACATTTTACTAAATTTCTAAAATATCTGAGACTTGTGTCTGGTATATTGGGGATAAAACTATTCAAGGGGAAGAGAGATTCCAAGCCGCTTATCCCAGGGATCAGCTGCAGCTCCATCTTAATAATAATTGGGATAAAATTATACAAGGGGAAGGGAGATTCCAAGCCGCTTATCC
The DNA here is from genome assembly GCF_901001135.1 of Rhinatrema bivittatum. Classification (NCBI taxonomy): domain Eukaryota; kingdom Metazoa; phylum Chordata; class Amphibia; order Gymnophiona; family Rhinatrematidae; genus Rhinatrema; species Rhinatrema bivittatum. The sequence goes on along the minus strand of NC_042616.1, from coordinate 816,748,155 downwards.
CAGGGATGAGCTATAACTCCATCTTACATAGAAACATAGAAATGACGGCAGAAGAAGACCAAACGGCCCATCCAGTCTGCCCAGCAAGCTTCACACATTTTCTCTCATACTTATCTGTTTCTCTTAGCTCTTGGTTCTATTTCCCTTCCACCCCCACCATTAATGTAGAGAGCAGTGATGGAGCTGCATCCAAGTGAAATATCTAGCTTGATTAGTTAGGGGTAGTAACCGCCGCAATAAGCAAGCTACACCCATGCTTATTTGTTTTACCCAGACTATGTTATTCAGCCCTTATTGGTTGTTTTTCTTCTCCCTTGCCGTTGAAGCAGGGAGCTATGCTGGATATGCGTGAAGTATCAGTTTTTCTTCTCTCCTGCCGTTGAAGCAGGGAGCTATGCTGGATATGCGTGAAGTATCCATTTTTCATCTCCCCTGCCGTTGAAGCAGAGAGCTATGCTGGATATGCATGAAGTATCAGTTTTTCTTCTCTCCTGCCGTTGAAGCAGAGAGCTATGCTGGATATGCGTGAAGAAGCAGAGAGCTATGCTGGATATGCGTGAAGTATCAGTTTTTCTTCTCCCCTGCCGTTGAAGCAGGGAGCTATGCTGGATATGCGTGAAGTATCAGTTTTTCTTCTCTCCTGCCATTGAAGCAGAGAGCTATGCTGGATATGCGTGAAGTATCCGTTTTTCTTCTCCCCTGCCGTTGAAGCAGGGAGCTATGCTGGATATGCGTGAAGTATCAGTTTTTCTTCTCCCCTGCCATTGAAGCAGAGAGCTATGCTGGATATGCGTGAAGTATCAGTTTTTCTTCTCCCCTGCCGTTGAAGCAGGGAGCTGTGCTGGATATGCATTGAAAGTGAAGTATCAGGTACATTTGGTTTGGGGTAGTAACCGCCGTAACAAGCCAGCTACTCCCCGCTTTGTGAGCGCGAACCCTTTTTTCTTCTCCCCTGCCGTTGAAGCAGAGAGCTCTGCTTCAACGGCAGGGGAGAAGAAAAACTATACAAGGGGAAAGGAGATTCCAAGCTGCTTATCCCAGGGATGAGCTATAACTCCACCTTAATAATAATTTATAGAATTTTCCTCCAGGAACTTGCGAAAACCTTTTTTTTAATAATTAACATTTTTATTGGCGTTTGATAAAGACAAAATAAACGTACTATGACGTCAATACATTTTGTCATTATAGCCATCATTTGTCAGAGTAATAAGAATAAAGTAATGTAAATATAGAAATAATAAAAAAAATGAATAATCAATATTGACGCAGAGTAACAGCAAAACAAGATAATCATATGCGCCAGGCAGAAAATAATAGATTAGCTCTGAAGTAGTGCACTTAGTGATAAAACCACCAAAGACATTATTTTTTTAAATGCCCAAACCTTTTTTTTTTAAGTAGTTACATTAACAGCTTTCACCACATCCTCTAATTTTGCTGTCTCTTTCTTGAGATGTGGAGACTAAAACTGCACACAATACTCAAGATGAAGTTGCACCATGGAGCGATACAGAGGACACTGCCCCCTATCCCATGAATTTTTAATTTCCTAAGAAGTCACTCATGAAGGACTTTGTCAGCTGCTTTCTGGAAATCCAGATCCACTATACCAACTGGCTCTCCTTTATCCACGTTTATTTACGCCCTCAAAAAAAATGTAGCAGATTGGTGAGGCAAGACTTCCCTTGGCTAAATCCATGTTGGCTGTGTCCCATTAAACGATGCCTATATATTTGTTCAGCAATTTTGTTCTTCATGATAGTTTCTACCATAGGCGGATGTCAGACTCACTGGTCTGTAGTTTCCCAGATCACCCCCTGATCCCTTTTTTAAAAGTTGGCGATACATTGGCAGCCCTCCAGTCTTCAGGTAGCAAGGACTATTTTAATGATGGCATTGGTAATTTGTAAACTAAGTCCGCAATTTCATTTCTTGGTTCTTTCTGCACTCTGGGTCGCATACAGTCTGGTCCAGGTGATTTGCTACTCTAGTTTGACAATCTGCCCGAGTACATCTTCCAGGTTCACCGAGATTTGTTTCACTCGTGCAGAATCAACACTTTTGAATATAATTTCTGGCATGGGTATATCTCTGCGACAGCCCTCATAATACAACACACTACCAGCTTAGTAGAAAACAGTTTTCATTTGCCTTATCTTAAATCATAGGGCCATTCTCTAGGTTACAATTTATTCTCTATTCAAAAAATGTTTTTTTTCAATCATGCAAATAAAAGTCACTTATCTAATAAAAGTCTTTTGTAGGCGTTCAAGAAAAAGATGGCAATGTAGTAAAGAAACCGACACAGTCTATGTTTCGAATCGCAAATTCTGCATCGGGGGTATTCCTCGTTGAAACTCATTGCCAAACTTGAAATACAAGAACAGCAGCTCGATGAATACCCCCGATGCAGAATTTCCAGTCCCCCCCCATCTATATTCAGCCTCCGCACTCTCTGCGTGCAGCCTCAGTCCCCCCTCCTATATTCAGTTCCCGCACTCTCTGAGTGCGGCCTCCGTCCCCTCCCATATTCAGTTCCCGCACTGTGTGCGGCCTCCATCCCCTCCCATATTCAGTTCCCACACTCTCTGCGCGCGGCCTCAGTCCCCCTCTCCTATATTCAGTTCCCGCGCTCTCTCCTCCCATATTCAGGTCCCGCGCTCTGTGCATGTGACCTCACACTCCCGGCTCTGGGTCACAGTCGGCTTTGCACTGGTCTCGCAGCCCCGGGAGCAGAAGGAAGCTCTGGCCGCGTGCTGGTACTCCATGGTTCCGCAGCAGGGTTGCCAGGTTTTCATGACAGAACAAGCACTGTTCAGATTACTTACCTGGTAATCTTGTTTTCCTTAGTGTAGACAGATGGACTCAGGACAAATGGGATAGTATCCGCGTGCTAGCAGTTGGAGACGGATCTGACGTCAGCACAGGGGCGTATATATCCCCACAGGAAGCGCAGCTGTTCAGTAATCTTCCTTGCAAAAGCTGTTAGGGATGTGTGTACTGACGCTCATTGAAAAGTAAAGAAAAAAGTGAAAACAGGCCTCCCCTGACCGATTGACAGTGGCCGGAGACCGCCAGCCTTCCCAACCGGAAGGCGTGGATATAGGCAGAGTGTACGCTCTTAGGAACACAAAAGTCAAAGGCGTACCCGGAATCAGTGAAACCCATGGACACAGGCAGCTGGGCGGGATGCTGAGTCCATCTGTCTACACTAAGGAAAACAAGATTACCAGGTAAGTAATCTGAACATTTCCTGGCGTGTAGCCAGATGGACTCAGAATGAATGGGATGTACCAAAGCTTTACACCCCGCCTGGGCGGGAGGCTGCCTGAGGACCATGCAGTACCGCCCTCGCAAAGGCCGAGTCCTCCCTGGCCTGGACATCCAGACGGTAGAACCGAGAAAAGGTATGGAGGGAGGACCATGTCGCTGCTTTACAGATGTCCGCCGGTGACAGCATCCGGGATTCAGCCCAAGACGCCACTTGGGCTCTGGTAGAATGAGCCTTAACCTGTAGAGGCGGAGCCTTCCCAGCCGCCACGTAGGCGGCTCTGACCACGTCTTTAATCCAGCGGGCAATGGTGGGCAGAGAGGCCGCTTCACCTTGCTTCTTCCCGCTGTGTAGGACGAACAGATGGTCTGTCTTCCGCAGGTCTTGAGTCATTGTCAGATACCGGGGCAGCAATCTGCCGAGGTCGAGATGGCGTAATAAACGGCCTTCTTCAGATTTCTTCAAACCTACCGTGGTAGGCAAGGATATGGTTTGGTTAAGATGAAATTGTGAAACCACTTTAGGGAGAAAGGAGGGAACCGTCCGAAGATGGATAGACTCCGAAGTGATACGTAGAAAGGGGTCACGGCAGGACAGCGCCTGTAGTTCAGAGACGCGGCGTGCGGAGCATACGGCCAGCAGGAATACCAACTTCAGGGTTAGAGACCGTAGAGACAAGCCCCGAAGGGGTCGGAAGGTGGATCCCGCAAGGAAATCCAGAACCAGATTAAGGTTCCAGAAGGGTATAGGCCACTTTAGTGGCGGACGAATATGCTTGACGCCTTGCAGGAAACGAGAAACATCAGGGTGCTTGGCGATAGTCTTGCCACCTCTCCTGGGTCCATAGCACGATAGTGCCGCTACCTGAACCTTGATGGAGCTGAGGGAGAGACCCTTCTGAAGCCCATCCTGCAAGAAATCCAACACAATAGGAATAGTGGCGGCATGTGGACTGGTGCCATGAGAGTCGCACCATGCTTCAAAAATTCTCCAGATCCGTACGTAGGTGAGGGATGTGGAAAACTTGCGAGCCCGGAGGAGTGTAGTAATCACAGGCCCCGAGTAACCCTTTTTCTTCAGTCGAGCCCTCTCAATGGCCAGACCGTAAGAGAGAACTGAGCCGGATCCTCGTGCAGAATGGGACCTTGACGTAGAAGGTCCCGGAGAGGAGGCAGGGGGAGAGGCTCCCCTGCCAGCAGGCGTCTGAGGTCCGCGTACCAGGGTCTTCTCGGCCAGTCCGGGGCCACCAGAAGAACTAGGCCCTGGTGTGACCGAATCCTGTGGATGAGGGCACCCAGTAGAGGCCACGGGGGAAAGGCATATAGAAGAGTCCCCGGAGGCCACGGCTGGACCAGAGCATCGATGCCGTGCGAGCACGGGTCGCGCCTGCGGCTGAAGTATCTGGGTACCTGAGCATTGGACTTGTCTGCCAGTAAATCCATGGCCGGGATCCCCCAGTGATCGACAATCATCTGGAAAGCTGTGGGGGACAGCTGCCACTCGCCTGGATTCAGGCGTCCCCTGCTGAGGAAGTCTGCTGTGGTATTGTCCTTCCCGGCAATGTGGACGGCGGAGATGTCCCGCAGATTCGCCTCTGCCCAAACCATGAGTGGGGCGATTTCCAGAGATACCTGTCGGCTTCTGGTTCCGCCCTGACGGTTGATGTAGGCCACCGTGGTGGCGTTGTCGGACATCACCCTGACAGCTCTGTGCCGCAGCCGCGGAGCGAAACGAAGGCAGGCCAGTCTGACTGCCCGGGCTTCCAGGCGATTGATGTTCCATGTGGACTCCTCCCTGTTCCAACGCCCTTGCGCAGTGAGTTCTTCGCAATGTGCTCCCCAGCCGCTGAGGCTGGCATCCGTGGTGAGCAAGATCCACGTGGGCGAGGACATCCGCGACCCCCTGCTCAGGTGGTCGGACCGCAACCACCACCGCAGCTGGGTCCGAACATGGACCGGCAGAGGGAGGCGCGTGGAATAGGCTCGGTGATGGGGGCTCCAGCGAGAGAGCAGGGAATGCTGTAGTGGTCTCATATGGGCTCGTGCCCAAGGCACCACATCCAGAGTGGAGGCCATGAGACCCAGAACTTGCAGATAATCCCAAGCTAACGGCCGACTGGTTCCCAACAGATACTGGATACGCTGCCGAAGTTTCAACTGTCTCTTGGACGTAAGACTGACCGTGTCCGCCCGAGTGTCGAACCTTACCCCCAGATATTCTATGGACTGGGAAGGCTGTAGGCAGCTCTTGCTGAGGTTGATGACCCAGCCCAAGCTTTCCAGAAGGGCGATCACCCTGTCGGTTGTCCGCAGGCTCTCCGCTCGGGACTTCGCCCTGATCAACCAGTCGTCTAGGTAGGGATGGACCAAGATCCCGTCCCGCCTGAGTGCCGCCGCCACAACCACGATCACCTTGGTGAATGTCCTCGGGGAGGTGGCCAACCCGAAGGGGAGAGCTCGAAACTGGAAGTGGCGGTCCAGAACCTTGAAGCGGAGGAAGCGCTGATGATCCGGATGTATCGGAATATGAAGATAGGCTTCGGACAGGTCTAATGCCGTGAGGAACTCTCCGGGCTGGACTGCGGCTTTGACGGAGCGCAGAGTTTCCATGCGAAACCTCGGCACCCGTAAGTACCGATTGAGGGATTTGAGGTCCAGCACAGGCCGAAAAGTGCCCCCTTTCTTGGGTACTATGAAATAAATGGAATAGTGTCCAGAATTCACTTCCCAGGCAGGCACTGGGAGGATGGCGTTCAAGGTCAGGAGCCTCGTCAGGGTGGCCGCCAATGCTGCCTTCTTGAGCGGGGAACATGAAGACTCCACAAACTTGTCCGGAGGAAGATGATGAAAGTCCAGATAATACCCCTCTCGGATAACTGCGAGGACCCACTGGTCCGACGTGATCTCGACCCATCTGGGGTAGAAGAGGGTCAACCTGCCCCCTATGGCTTCGTCCCCCAGATGAATCGGCAAATTCTCATTGTGGGATGCGACCGGGACCCCCGCCCGGCCCGTTCCCCCGTCTGCGCAGCCTGGACCGAAAGGACTGATTCCTGGCCGGAGGACGCGGCGTCTGGTAGCGCCCTCTATATGGAACAAATCGCTGTGAACCCCTGCCCCTGGAGGGCCGGGGACCGGAGCGCTGTCCCCTCCTGGACCGGTCTTCTGGTAGGCGAGGCACAGGAGAGGCACCCCAGGAAGCGACAAGCTTATCAAGGTCACTGCCAAACAGAAACGAGCCCTGAAAAGGCAATTTGGTGAGGCGAGACTTGGAAGGGGCATCAGCGGACCATGGCTGGATCCATAGGTGTCTCCTGGCGGCCACGGAAGACGAGATCCCCTTAGCTGTGGTTCGAACCAAATCCGATGCGGCATCGGTGAGGAAGGAAAGAGCGGGCTCCATGTCAGCCGCCGGAGCGTTGTTCCGGACCTGTGTAAGGCCACAAATGGCGTCCTCCACAGCTTGCCACGCCGCCGGTCCTCTAGATAGCGGAGACCTGGGTGAAGAGACGTACGCCGTACCAAATCTGCAGCGCTGCCGGGCAGGATCACAGGCGGTCTCCGGCTGCGAGGGGAAAGGGCCGATACCTTTCACCGCCGCGGTTGAGGCACTGCACCCGCTACCTCGTCCACGCCGGGAGCGAGGGCCTCGGCTGAACCGAGGACTTACACCTCCGGGGGACCACGGGAGTCACCCCGGGAAGCTCAACTGGGGGGCACGGCCAGAACGGCCCCTGAGGAGCGCGGGGCTCAAAAAGGTGTTGAAGAAAGGTAAAGTAGAATCTAGAAGAGAAGAAAACAAAAATGAAAGTAGTCTTGGAAAGCACGCTGAACCAGCGTGCAGGCACTCCAAACTGCTTTGGAGACGGAAATTACTGAACAGCTGCGCTTCCTGTGGGGATATATACACGCCCCTGTGCTGACGTCAGATCCGTCTCCAACTGCTAGCACGCGGATACTATCCCATTTGTCCTGAGTCCATCTGGCTACACGCCAGGAAATTTTTTTTCCAAAAAACAACCCCAAAAAAAGCCCAAAACACGTGAAATTGAAACACCAATGTCTGTGAGTCGCATAGATGACAAAGGAGCTTAACTTTTTGCATATTTCTCTGTTTTAGCAGGCTGGAGGTCTGCATGATGTGCACGAATATCACACTTACAAAATTTGCACATAGCCTTATTCTCATTGCTGAAAACAGGCTGAATCCATGCTCTTAGTTCACGTTCCTCTTCCCACGCTTTGCAGTACTTTTTACTGTACTTAGTCCAGTTCCTTTCTTTAGCCATAGTAGATCAAAACCATTTAGAAATGTAGCAGCCAATGACGGAAACAGTAGGTATGGACAGGCTTTCTTACACAGAGGTGATCTGCTGCAGGGAGGAGAAATGAGGAAATAAAAATAGATGAAATCAAGTGATGTAGAACAAATTAAAGAACACCAGCCCCACACACTCATTCCACCCCCCTCCAAGAACATCCCTGGTCCCCCCCACACACTCATTCCTGTCTCCCATCCCCCTACAAATGCATCTTCAATTCCCTCATGCTCATTCCCCCCTCCAAGCACATCCCTGGCCCCCACACATTGATTCCCCGCTCCGAGCACATCCCTGGCCCCCACACATTGCTTCCCCCCACCGAGCACATCCCTGGCCCCCACACATTGCTTCCCCCCACCGAGCACATCCCTGGCCCCCACACATTGCTTCCCCCACCGAGCACAGCTATGGCCCCCCCACATTGCTTCCCCCCGCCGAGCACATCCCTGGCCCCCACACATTGCTTCCCCCCACCGAGCACAGCTATGGCCCCCCACATTGCTTCCCCCCGCCGAGCACATCCCTGGCCCCCACACATTGCTTCCCCCCACCGAGCACATCCCTGGCCCCCACACATTGCTTCCCCCACCGAGCACAGCTATGGCCCCCACACATTGATTCCCCCACCGAGCACAGCTATGGCCCCCCACATTGCTTCCCCCCGCCGAGCACATCCCTGGCCCCCACACATTGCTTCCCCCCGCCGAGCACATCCCTGGCCCCCACATTGCTTCCCCCCACCGAGCACATCCCTGGCCCCCACACATTGCTTCCCCCACCGAGCACATCCCTGGCCCCCACACATTGCTTCCCCCACCGAGCACAGCTATGGCCCCCACACATTGATTCCCCCACCGAGCACAGCTATGGCCCCCACACATTGATTCCCCCACCGAGCACAGCTATGGCCCCCACACATTGATTCCCCCACCGAGCACAGCTATGGCCCCCCCCACATTGCTTCCCCCCACCGAGCACATCCCTGGCCCCCACATTCTCATTCCTCCCCTCCTGTAGCTGCACAGTCTGAAGAGTCCTTCTCTCTTGCTTGCTGTAAACTGCTTGTGCTGGCCACAAGCTCCTGTGAAGGTTTGCAGCTCTGCTCTGATTGGCTTACTGCTGCAACATAGGGCTAGGGTGCGCCTGCTACGGACAGGCTTCATCGCAGCAGCAGCAGCAGCAGCCAATCATTTCAACATCAGAGCGCAAGTCCCGCCCAACAAGCCCAAAAAACCGCGACTGGCAGGCAAAGAAGCCCAATCAAAAAAGAAGCCCCAGCTCGCGGTAAGTAAGCGAGGTTGGCATCATCCGCTGCCCTGCGTGGGAGCGGAAGTGACGCGGCGCCGGCGCGGAGTGCGTGGGAGCGGAGCGCGCCCCCTGCCGGCCGGCGGAGCTCGGGCCTCTCTCTCTTTCGCTCTCCAGCGCGGACCCGCCCCGGAGCCTCCCGGGAACTCCGAGCCGGAGCGGAAGCGGCCCCTGGAGCCCCCCGGAGCCGCCGGCCTGAGGTGAGCGGAGACCCCTGGTGGAGGGGGCGCGCGCGCAGTGCGGCCGCACCTCTCCCAGACCCCGCCTAGAGGATTCGTTTCCTCATTGCCTCCTCGCTCCCCCCTGGGCAGATTGTCCCTAACACCCCCACCCCCCAGTCTCCCTCTCCTTCTTTCCTCCTTTCTCTCTCCTCTCCCAAAGAATCTCTCTCCTCTTTCCCCCCTCCTCCCCCTCTGGGTAGCCCCTTCCTATCTCCCTTCTCTCTCTCTTATCCCCTTCTTTGTCCCTCCCTATTCCCCCAGGGTATCCCTTTCCTCATCAGAGAATCTCTCTCCTCTTTCCCTCCTCCTCTGGGTAGCCCCTTCCTATCTCCCTTCTATCTCTTCCTCTCCCTTATCCCCTTCTCTGTCCCTCCCTATTCCCCCAGGGTATCCCTTTCCTCATCAGAGTATCTCTCTCCTCTTTCCCCCCCTCCTCCCCCCCTGGGTAGCCCCTTCCTATCTCCTTCTCTCTCTCATCCCCTTCTTTGTCCCTCCCTATTCCCCCAGGGTATCCCTTTCCTCATCAGAGTATCTCTCTCCTCTTCCCCCCCTCCTCCCCCCCTGGGTAGCCCCTTCCTATCTCCTTCTCTCTCTCATCCCCTTCTTTGTCCCTCCCTATTCCCCCAGGGTATCCCTTTCCTCCTCTTTCCCTCATCAAACAGAGAATCTCTCTCCTCTTTCCCTCCTCCTCTGGGTAGCCCCTTCCTATCTCCCTTCTCTCTCTTCCTCTCCCTTATCTCCTTCTCTGTCCCTCCCTATTCCCCCAGGGTATCCCTTTCCCTCATCAAACAGAGAATCTCTCTCCTCTGGGTAGCCCCTTCCTATCTTCCTTCTCTCTCTCTCTTATCCCCTTCTCTGTCCCTCCCTATTCCCCCAGGGTATCCCTTTCCTCATCAAACAGAGTATCTCTCTCCTCTTTCCCTCCCTCCCCCCCCCCCCCCCCCCCGGGTAGCCCCTTCCTATCTCCTTCTCTCTCTCTCATCCCCTTCTTTGCCCCTCCCTATTCCCCCAGGGTATCCCTTTCCTCCTCTTTCCCTCATCAAACAGAGAATCTCTCTTCTCTTTCCCTCCTCCTCTGGGTAGCCCCTTCCTATCTCCCTTCTATCTCTTCCTCTCCCTTATCCCCTTCTCTGTCCCTCCCTATTCCCCCAGGGTATCCCTTTCCCTCATCAAACAGAGTATCTCTCTCCTCTGGGTAGCCCCTTCCTATCTCCCTTCTCTCTCTCTCTCTCTCTCTTATCCCCTTTCTCTGTCCCTCCCTAACCCTCCCTTCAGTGTATCTCTCTCCATCCTCTTCCCCCAGGGTACCCCTCTCCTCTCTCCCCCTCCCCAGGATATTCCTCTCCACTTCTCCCCATCTTTCTCCCCTGCCTTTTCTAGGGCAGCTCTTTTCTGTGTCCCCTCTCCATGATGTTTCTCGTCCCTCTTCAGAGAATCTTATTCTATTTATTCATTTAAAATGATTCTTTAAATGCACTCATAGCAATATTCGAGGAGGAGTACAAGCAATGAAAACATTCATAATAAAATTATCAACCAATCATACAGATAATATACACTATGTACAACAGATCAGACAAAACTTAGCTGTTTGCAATAAGGCCATGTCTATATAAGGATAAATTTACACAGCTTCCTATTTGTAAGTGCATGAAGAGTTATTAGGGCGTATTATTTAGGGGGGTGGTCGCCACGAATGCTTCCTCTCTTCCTTCGCCCCTCCTGTATCAGGTGTTTTTTTTCCCCCATCTCTGGATATATTTTCTCTCTCTGGTCTCTCGCCTCTTACTGGGGGGGGGGGTGCCTTTCCTGATGAAGATGCTGTGCTAGGGGGGATAGCACTACTGTATCAGGAAGTGCCTCGGCTGAGACCTGCTATAACATTCTCTCTCTTATTACATAACAACATAAAAAGTGCCAAACTGGGAAAGATCCAAAGTCCATTTTGCAGAGCAGCACGGAGTGTATAAGGCACAGAGCCTGTGTAGAGTTGTCCATTTCCTGTCAGACCTTTCCAGCTTTTAGTAGTCTTTGGTCTGGAGATGATGTGAACTTGGGGTGAGATTACTGACTTGACTTAATGAAGTTTCTGGTTTCTGGCCGATTCAGTAAAGTCTGCGGGAGAGCAGGTGAACGCCCACTCTCCCGGCGCGCGCACAGGCCACTCTCCTGTGCGCGCGATTCAGTATGCTAATTAGGCCCGGCGGTAAAACCAGGTAAAAGGAGGCGCTAGGGACACTAGCGCGTCCCCAGCGCCTCCTTTTGGACAGGAGCGGCGGTTGTCAGCGGGTTTGACAGCCGACACTCAATTTTGCCGGCATCGTTTCTCAAGCCTGTTGACAGCCACGGGCTCGGAAACCGGACGCCGGCAAAATTGAGCGTCCAGTTTTCGACCCGACAGCCGCGGGCCGACTTGAAATTTTTTTTTTTCTGAAAGCAAAATGTGCGGCTTGGCTGCACATTTTGTTTTCTGAATCGCGCGGGAATACCTAATAGGGCCATCAACATGAATTTGCATGTTGTGGGCGCTATTAGGTTCAGCGGATTGGACGCGCGTTTTCGGCCCCTTACTGAATAAGGGGTAAGGGAAATCCTGCGTCCAGTGGCGGGTTAGCAGTGTGCTCCGTCGGAGCGCACTGTTCTGTATCGGCCTGTTTGTTAGTTATACCTTACATCTCATTAGCTGTTTTGATCACAGCTGTACATTGGCATGATGTTTTTAGAGCACTATCCAGGATGATTCCCGGGTCTCTTACTGGAAGTTTTTTGCTTGCCACGGTGTCTCCATGAGTCCAGTGGTCCTCATGCTCTGGATTAGCCTTGCCTTGTGCATGCTGGCCGCTCTTCGGCAATGCCGTAAGTTTGCTGTTCTTTCTGTCTGGCGTATTTGAGGTCAGGCTGGTTGGGTTTATGCTTAGGTTGAATCCTCCATGTGCTTTTTGGTCATGTATAGGAAGAAACAGCCTGAAAATGTTTGCTTTGAAGATGAGCTATTGATTTGATTTGTAGATCAGAGCTGTGGCAGCCATGTTGATCCTGGAGAAGACTTGATTGCTTGCTTATTTATTTATTTAAAGGTTTTTAATAGTTTTTTTTATAGGTTGTGATATGTTTTATTAATAAGATAGTAGATGATGGCAGAAAATGACCAGTTGATTCCTTCAGTCTGCACAGTTATCCCAGCTTCCAGCCATAGAGCATGACCACCTGTAGAGTATCACGCTTCATCCGAGACAGTTTGTGTCTGCTTCTCCATTGTGCACGATCCCTTTTTTAGTTTACGCCCAGCCCCTCTTCCCTTCCCATTTGTAATCATAAGATTCCACAGTGATCCAAGCAGCTGCCATCACCACCACCACCACCAATATGACTTTAACCCATACATCTGTGGCCTTTCTGGGTGGCTCTTGCCACCATTAATGCACTGCAAGACAGATCCAGCTACTAATTCATTCCAGTGTTTCCCAAACACTTGACCTCCTAGGTTTCTTGCACCCAGCCTCGCGCGTGCCTCTGTTTCTGTTGGGGCTTTCAGCTATTACTGCACTTACAGCCTGCTAGGCAGACCTAACTACTAATTAATTCTTTTTCTGTGTTCTCTTCACATTTTAGCAGCTAGGGATCCTCTGTGTTTATCTCATTCCTTCTTACACTTCATTACCATTTTAGCCTCCATCACCCACTACAGGAGGGTATTACAGGCATCTGGCACTCTTTCCATAAAAAATATTTCCTGACTTCACTCCTAAGTCTGTCTCATCTGATGACCACCTTATGAATTATCTTAAGAGGTATCCATGGATATCGCACTGGGATGGACAACTGATAGGTTACAGGCAATGTAGGACAGTCATGCCAAGACCACTTGTGACAGCTGTTTAAAAAGAGCCACCAGTAGGAAGGACCCCACAGCTTGAGCACCTCTGTCCTACGTCCTCCTGATACCCCCATCACGGTCAGCTTAAGCTTTTCTGTCCCATCCCCAAAATCCATTGGCAGCCTAAGCTATTCCACCCATCGCCTTCTGAGCCCCTTGGGCATCCTGAGCTCTTCCACCCATCACTTTCTGATCTCTGTGGGCAGCCTGAGCTCTTCCACCCATCACTTTCTGATCTCTGTGGGCAGCCTGAGCTCTTCCACCCATCACTTTCTGATTTCTGTGGGCAGCCTGAGCTCTTCCACCCATCACTTTCTGATTTCTGTGGGCAGCCTGAGCTCTTCCACCCATCACTTTCTGATTTCTGTGGGCAGCCTGAGCTCTTCCACCCATCACTTTCTGATTTCTGTGGGCAGCCTGAGCTCTTCCACCCATCACTTTCTGATTTCTGTGGGCAGCCTGAGCTCTTCCACCCATCACTTTCTGATCTCTGTGGGCAGCCTGAGCTCTTCCACCCATCACTTTCTGATTTCTGTGGGCAGCCTGAGCTCTTCCACCCATCACTTTCTGATTTCTGTGGGCAGCCTGAGCTCTTCCACCCATCACTTTCTGATTTCTGTGGGCAGCCTGAGCTCTTCCATCCATCACTTTCTGATTTCTGTGGGCAGCCTGAGCTCTTCCATCCATCACTTTCTGATTTCTGTGGGCAGCCTGAGCTCTTCCACCCATCACTTTCTGATTTCTGTGGGCAGCCTGAGCTCTTCCACCCATCACTTTCTGATTTCTGTGGGCATCATGAGCTCTTCCACCCATCACTTTCTGATCTGTGGGCAGCCTGAGCTCTTCCACCCATCATTTTCTGATCCCTGTGGGCAGCCTGAGCTCTTCCACCCATCACTTTCTGATCCCTGTGGTCAGTCTGAGCTCTTCCTCCCATCTTCTTCCAATTCCCATAAGTAGGTCAAGAAAAACCTTGGGTACACTATCCCTTAAATTTCTGGGAAGCAAAGTCTGCAGCACCTTCTGGAGTATTAAGAGCATAAGAAATTGCCATGCTGAGTCAGACCAAGGATCCATCAAGCCCAGCATCCTGTTTCCAACAGTGGCCAATCCAGGTCACAAGAACCTGGCAATTACCCAAACACTAAGAAGATCCCATGCTACTGATGCAATTAATAGCAGTGGCTATTCCCTAAGTAAACTTGATTAATAGTCGTTAATGGACTTCTCCTCCAAGAACTTATCCAAACCTTTTTTGAACCCAGCTACACTAAATGCACTAACCACATCCTCTGGCAACAAATTCCAGAGCTTTATTGTGCGTTGAGTGAAAAAGAATTTTCTCTGATTAGTCTTAAATGTGCTACTTGCTAACTTCATGGAATGCCCCCTAGTCCTTCTATTATTCGAAAGTGTAAATAACCGATTCACATCTACTCGTTCAAGACCTCTCATGATCTTAAAGACCTCTATCATATCCTCCCTCAGCCGTCTCTTCTCCAAACTGAACAGCCCTAACCTCTTTAGTCTTTCCTCATAGGGGAGCTGTTCCATCCCCTTTATCATTTTGGTTGCCCTTCTCTGTACCTTCTTCATCGCAATTATATCTTTTTTGAGATGCGGCGACCAGAATTGTACACAGTATTCAAGGTGCGGTCTCACCATGGAGTGATATAGAGGCATTATGACATTTTCCGTTCTATTAACCATACCCTTCCTAATAATTCCTAACATTCTGTTTGCTTTTTTAACTGCCGCAGCCACACTGATCCGACGATTTTAAAGTATTATCCACTATGATGCCTAGATCTTTTTCCTGGGTGGTAGCTCCTAATATGGAACTTAACATCGTGTAACTACAGCAAGGGTTATTTTTCCCTGTATGCAACACCTTGCACTTGTCCACATTAAATTTCATCTGCCATTTGGGTAATTGCCAGGTTCTTGTGGCCTGGTTTTGGCCTCTGTTGGAAACAGGATGCTGGGCTTGATGGACCCTTGGTCTGACCCAGCATGGCAATTTCTTATGTTCTTATTTGGATGCCCAATCTTCAAGTCTTGCAAGGTCTTCCTGCAATGTATCACAGTCTGCTTGTGATTTAACTACTCTAAATAATTTTATATCATCCGCAGATTTGATAACCTCACTCATCATATTCCTTTCCAGATCATTTATAAATATATTGAAAAGCACCGGTCCAAGTACAGATCCCTGAGGCACTCCACTGTTTACCCTTTTCCACTGAGAAAATTGTCCATTTAATCCTACTCTCTGTTTCCTGTCCTTTAACCAATTTATAATCCACGAAAGGACATCACCTCCTATCCCATGACTTTTTACTTTTCCTAGAAGCCTCTCATGAGGGACTTTGTCAAACGCCTTCTGAAAATCCAAATACACTACATCTACCGGTTCACCTTTATCCACATGTTTATTAACCCCTTCAAAAAAATGAAGCAGATTTGTGAGGCAAGTCTTCCCTTGGGTAAATCCATGCTGGCTGTGTCCCATTAAACCATGTCTTTCTATATGCTCTACGATTTTATCTTGAGAATAGTTTCCACTGTTTTCCCCAGCACTGAAGTCAGGCTCACTAGTCTATAGTTTCCTGGATCATCCGTGGAGCCCTTTTTAAATACTGGGGTTACATTGGCCACTCTCCAGTCTTCAGGTACAATGGATGATTTTAATGATAGGTTACAAATTTTAACTAATAGATCAGAAATTTCATTTTTAAGTTCCTTCGGTACACTAGGATGCATACCATCTGGTCCAGGTGATTTGCTACTCTTTAGTTTGTCAATCTGGCCTACTACATCTTCCAGGTTCACAGTGATTTCGTTCAGTTCGTCTGACTCATCACCCCTGAAAACCATCTCCGGAACTGGTATCTCCCCAACATCCTCATTAGTAAACACGGAGGCAAAGAATTCATTTAGTCTTTCTGCAATGGCCTTATCTTCCCTAAGAGCCCCTTTAACCCCTCAGTCATCTAATGGTCCAACCGACTCCCTCACAGGTTTCTTGCTTTGGATATATTTTAAAAAGTTTTTATTATGAGTTTTTGCCTCTACGGCCAACTTCATTTCAAATTCTCTCTTCGCCTGTCTTATCAATGTTTTAGACTTAACTTGACAATGCTTATGTTTTATCCTATTTTCTTCAGATGGATCCTTCTTCCAATTTTTGAAGGATGTTTTTTTGGATAAAATAGCCTCTTTCACCTCACCTTTTAACCATGCCGGTAATCGTTTTGCCTTCCTTCCACCTTTCTTAATGTGTGAAATAAATCTGGACTGCGCGTCTAGGATTGTATTTTTAAACAATGTCCATGCCTGTTGAACACTTTTAACCTTTGCAGCTGCACCTTTCAGTTTTTTTCTAACTATTTTCCTCATTTTATCAAAGTTTCCCTTTTGAAAGTTTAGTGTCAGATCTCAGAATTTACTTATTGTCCCCCTTCCAGTTATTAGTTTAAATTTGATCATATTGTGATCACTGTTAACAAGTGGCCCCTCCACCGTTACTTCTCTCACCAAATCCTGTGTTCCACTAAAAATTAAATCTAAAATAGATCCCTCTCTTGGTTCCTGAACCAATTGCTCCATGAAGCAGTCGTTTATTACATCCAGGAACTTTATGTCTCTAGCAAGTCCTGATGTTACATTTACCCAGTCAATATTGGGGTAACTGAAATCTGCCATTATTATTTTAATTTTTTTTTAATTTTTTTTTTTTTTTGTATGTAAAACATTATATTAATTTATGGTTTACTATCTGTACTGCCTGTTATCGTATATACCTGTTATCTGTAAAGCCTGTTGCTAATTATTGTTAATTGTAAACCGCGGTGATGTATCTTTTTACGTACTGCGGTATATAAAAACCCCTAAATAAATAAATAAATAAATTATTGCACGGCCAAATTGGTTAGCTTCCCTGATTTCTCTTAGCATTTCATCATCTGTCTGAGCATTTTGTCCAGGTGGACGGTAGTATACTCCTATCACTATACTCTTACCCAACACACATGGGATTTCTACCCATAAAGATTCTACTGAGCATTTAGTCTCTTGTATGATCTTTATCCTGTTGGACTCTATAACCTCCCAGACATAAAGTGCCACTCCCCCACCAAGTTGATCCTCCCTATCATTGCGATATAATTTGTACCCTGATATAGCACTGTCCCATTGGTTATCCTCCTTCCACCAGGTCTCTGTGATGCCAATTATGTCAATCTCATCATTTGCTGCTATACACTCTAACTCTCCCATCTTACTTCTTAGACTTCTGGCATTGGCATACAGACATTTCAAAGTGTGGTTTTTGCTTGTTTTAACAACCTGCTTTTCAGTTGTTAGGGATAATTCAGAAATCATTAGCTTTGGTGATTTTTTACAAATAGGCACATGGACTATGTTTGCTTTTAATGGAACCTCTCTGTTGGGATGCCCTAACTCTCCTGTTTCATTAGTACCCTTCAAGGATACATTTCTCCGAACCATGCGCTGCTGAGCGACTATCTGCTTTCCCCCTTGTTCTAGTTTAAAAGCTGCTCCATCTCCTTTTTAAAAGTTAGTGCCAGCAGCTTGGTTCCACTCTGGTTAAGGTGGAGCCCATTGTTTCGGAAAAGTCTCCCCTTTCCCCAAAAGTTACCCCAGTTCCTTACAAAACTGAATCCCTCTTCCCTGCACCATAGTCTCATCCACGCATTGAGACTCTGGAGCTCTGCCTGCCTCTGGGGACCTGCACGTGGAACAGGAAGTATTTCAGAGAATGCCACCCTGGAGGTTCTGGATTTCAGCTTCCTACCTAAAATCCTAAATTTGGCTTCCAGAACCTCTCTCCCACATTTTCCTATGTCATTGATGCCCATGACAGCCGGCTCCTCCCCAGCACTGTCTAAAATCCTATCTAGGTGACGCGTGAGGTCTGCCACCTTTGCACCAGGCAGGCAAGTTACCAGGCGGCCCTCGCATCTACCAGCCACCCAGCTATCTACATTTCTAATAATTGAATCACCAACTATGATGGCCGGCCTAACCCTTCCCTCCTGGGCAGTAGCCCTGGGAGACTTGTCCTCCATGCGAGAGGACAATACATCACCTGGAGAGCAGGTCCTTGCTACAGGATCATTCCTGCCACACTAGGGTGATGTTCTCCTACTGGGAGACCTTTCTGATCCAAGGCAGCACTGGGGCTGCCAGACTGGATTTGGGACTTGGCTACTATGTCCCAGAAGGTCTCATAAATGTACCTCTCTTTCTGCCTCAGCTCCTCCAAGTCTGCTACTCTAGCCTCCAGAGATCGAATTCGTTCTCTGAGAGCCAGGAGCTCTTTGCACAGAGTGCCCACATACAATCTCTCATCGGTGGGTAAAAAATCATACATAGAAACATAGAAATGACGTCAGAAGAAGACCAAACGGCCCATCCAGTCTGCCCAGCAAGCTTCGCACTTTTGTTTGTTTTTTTTTTCTCATACTTTTCTGTTTCTCTTGGCTCTTAGTAACCTTTTGGTTCTATTTCCCTTCCAGCCCCACCATTAATGTAGAGAGCAGTGTTGGAACTGCATCTAAGTGAAATATCTAGCTTAATTAGTTAGGGTAGTAACCGCCGCAGTAAGCAAGCTACACCCATGCTTATTTGTTTACCCAGACTATGTAATTCAGTCCTTGTTGGTTGTCTGTATATAGATCCACTTTTCTTCATCCCCCCTGCCGTTGAAGCAGAGAGCTATGCTGGATATGCATGAAGTATCGGTCTTTCTCCCCTGCCGTTGAAGCAGAGAGCTATGCTGGATATGCATTGAAAGTGAAGTATCAGGCTTATTTATTTATTTATTTATTGTAGAGTTTTATATACAGTTATTCGGTAGAGCCATCATAACGGTTTACAAAATATGCAATTAGCATACAATCAAATGGAGTTAACATGGTAGTTGGGAACAGTAGAGTATTATGAACAGTAAACATTTTTTCTTAGTAGTTGAATAACAGAATAGTGAGGAGAACATTTTCAATGAACTTAATGAATCAAGTGAGAGAGCAGGGAGAGGTGAAAAAGGAGGGTATATCAGGAGAGCATGAAGAGGAGGATTATGCTTGCGAGTTCTGTTGAGGGCTGGTTGAGGATTTGGTTTGGGGTAGTAAACGCCGTAACAAGCAAGCTACTCCCCGCTTTTTTGTGAATGCAAATCCTTTTTTCCACATTTCCTCTTGCCGTTAAAGCTTAGAGCAATGTTGGAGTCGCATTAACCGTGTGTATGTTTATTTAATAAGGGTATTGACTCCAGGCAGTAGCCATCATTCCCGCGAGCCACCCACTCTTCATTCACGTCCTCTAGACTTTATGGATCCACAGTGTTTATCCCACGCCCCTTTGAAGTCCTTCACAGTTCTGGTCTTCACCACTTCCTCCAGAAGGGCATTCCAGGCATCCACCACCCTCTCCGTGAAGAAATACTTCCTGACATTGGTTCTGAGTCTTCCTCCCTGGAGCTTCAAATTGTGACCTCTGGTTCTGCTGATTTTTTTCTGACGGAAAAGATTTGTCGTTGTCTTTGGATCATTAAAACCTTTCAGGTATCTGAAAGTCTGTATCATATCACCTCTGCTTCTCCTTTCCTCCAGGGTGTACATATTTAGATTCTTCAATCTCTCCTCATAAGTCATTTGATGAAGACCCTCCACCTTTTTGGTCGCCCTTCTCTGGACCGCCTCCATCTTGTCTCTGTCTCTTTGGAGATACGGTCTCCAGAACTGAGCACAGTACTCCAGGTGAGGCCTCACCAAGGACCTGTACAAGGGGATTATCACTTCCCTTTTCTTACTCGATATTCCTCTCTCTATGCAGCCCAGCATTCTTCTGGCTTTAGCTATCGCCTTGTCAAATTGTTTCATCGACTTCAGATCATTAGACACCATCACCCCAAGGTCTCTCTCCTGCTCCGTGCACATCAACCTTTCCTCCCCCCCCATCGAATACAGTTCATTCTGATTTCCACTCCCCATATGCATGACTCTGCACTTCTTGGCATTGAATCTCAGCTGCCACTCTTCCAGCTTCCTTAAATCACGTCTCATTCTCTCCACTCCTTCCGGCGTGTCCACTCTGTTGCAGATCTTACTGTCATCCGCAAAAAGACAAACCTTACCTTCTATCCCGTCCGCAATGTCACTCACAAAGATACTGAACAGGACCGGTCCCAACACCGATCCTTGCGGTACACCACTTAAAACCGCTTTCTTCAGAGAGAATTCCATTTACCATCACACATTGTCTTCTGTCCGTCAACTAGTTTGCAATCCAGGTCACCACCTCGGCACTCACTCTTAAGCTTCTCGTTTTATTCACCGGTCTTCAGTGCGGGACCGTATCAAAAGCTTTGCTGAACCCAAGTACATGACATCGAGTGCTCTTCCTTGATCCAATTCCTTGGTTACCCAGTCAAAAAAGTCGATCAGATTTGTCTGACAGGATCTTCCCCTGGTGAATCCATGCTGCCTCTGGTCCAGCAATTCTCCCGACTGTAGATAGTTCACTATTCTCTCTTTCAACAGTGACTCCATTACTTTTCCCACCACCGAAGTGAGGCTAACCGGTCTGTAGTTACCAGCCTCTTCTCTGTTCCCACTCTTGTGAAGCGGGACCACCACCGCTATTCTCCAATCACTCGGCACCACTCCCGTTTCTAGGGATCTATTGAACAGGTCACACAGCAGACCCGCCAGCACATCTCTGAGCTCCCTCAGTATCCTGGGATGAACCTCATCTGACACTCAATACAAAAGCCTACACTTAAAGATCTAGCTCAGAACCACGTCCCAGAACTTGAATCATTCTCGCTTTTATAATCATATCAAACAACTCCTAATTTTTATCCTTGGTCTCACAATTCCAAATCATTAAATATTTGAGCATGCTACACCAATACCTCTTAATCCAGATGTAACCTCAGTTTTTGAAGTCTTCACTCCTATAGAAATAACCGCCAGTTCTTATTTACTTAACCCTATTCTGTAGACGTAAACTTTTCATGAAGACTGTAATCTGTAAGCACCTGTATTTATTATAAGAATTTGTATTTCTATTTATTATTTAGCTATTAACATTGTTCTGTTACCACTTGGTACTATTTCTCTCCTTTACCTCAAACTCTAAGTTCCTACTAAGTTAGCCATGTTATTTATACCCAATCGTTGGATGTAATTGTATATTTGTTTAATTGTTCAATCTGTTTGATGTAATTTTCTGTTCCTTGTTCTGTGTAAACCGAAGTGGTATGCACTAGTGCATGAACTCCGGTATATAAAAGCCTTTAAATAAATAAATAAATAAATAAAAGACTGGAAAGCCCCCCTCTTGCTGCTGGACTTCTGCCTTCATCTTAGTTTTATTGAGATCCTAGTTAAGTTTAGGATACTAAGGGAGTTGGAATGAGAGTACTTTAAATTTACAGGTGGATTTACTAATTAATCTGCTAGTGTCCTACAAGGGGTTGATTAAACTTTCAATAAGGGCTGGTACAATAGTATGATTTAGATAAGACCCTGATTGATTTTTAATGAGAAAGTGTCTTGTGCCTAAAAATATGAGGGTTGAATGGGTGGGAAAGACAGACACTAGAATTAACGATCTCTGGCTTGCTTATTACCTCAGACACACACAAACTCTAAAAAATATATACCTTAATTTCATCTTTCACCAAACTTTTATAAGCCCAAAAGTTTCTGAAAGCGTATAAAAGCTATACTTACCAATCCTTTTTAACCACCGTTAACTTGGCCTCCAAATACTTTCAGTACTTGGAGGTCAAGTCTGGATGTATTATGGCTTTGCCAAATTAATGCAAGAGCGACGTAAAGCTTTCTTCAGTATGAGACAAAAAGTTATAGATATAGTGGTGCAGCCTTTCTTTTACGATACCCTTGTAAATGTGTTCTTAAAATTAGTAATAATACATTTATTTTTTTTTTGTCTAGACCAACTGCCGAGTTTTTTGGAGGTCTCAGTAATACAGAGTAATTCCTAGGTATAATAATAATAATAGGGAATTGTTAAAACTGCTGTTTTCTTTCTGTTCTAATGTAGTGTATGTACAATCTCCTCTAATTTTCTAATTCTCCCTTAATTTTGGAAACGATTTGTGTAACTAGTATGGAGATATATGACTTGTGGCTTTTTTGAGCCTAAAATAATATCTTTCTTTCTTGTTTTTCCTTTTATATGATTTCCTAAATTGCTGTAGAAAAAAAAAAAAAAAGTCATGGGATAGGTGGTGATGTCCTTTCGTGGATTACAGACTGGCTAAAAGACAGGAAACAGAGTAGGACTAAATGGTCAATTTTCTCAGTGGAAGGGAGTTGGCAGTGGAGTGCCTCAGGGATCAGAGTAGTTAAATCAGATTGTGATCAATTGGAGGAGGACCTTGTGAGACTGGAAAATTGGGTATCCATATGGCAGATGGAATTTAATGTGGATAAGTGCAAGGTGATGCATATAGGGAAAAATAACCCATGCTATAATTACACAATGTTAGGTTCCATATTAGGTGCAACAACCCAAGAAAGAGATCTAGGTGTCATAGTGGATAACACATTGAAATCATCTGACTTAAACTTATCCAATCCTTTTTGGATTTGCTGCAGCAGTCAAAAAAGCAAAAGGAATGTTGGGAATTATTAGAAAGGGAATGGTGAATAAAACGGAAAATGTCATAATGCCTCTGTATCGCTCCATGGTGAGACCACACCTTGAATACTGTGTACAATTCTGGTCGCCGCATCTCAAAAAAGATATAATTCCGATGGAGAAGGTACAGAGAAGGGCAACCAAAATGATAAGGGGAATGGAACAGCTCCCCTATGAGGAAAGACTAAAGAGGTTAGGACTTTTCAGCTTGGATAAGAGACGGCTGAGGGGGGATATGATAGAGGTGTTTAAAATCATGAGAGGTCTAGAACAGGTAGATGTGAATCGGTTATTTACTCCTTCAGATAATAGACTAGGGGGCACTCCATGAAGTTAGCATGTGGCACATTTAAAACTAATCGGAGAAAGTTCTTTTTTACTCAGCGCACAATTAAACTCTGGAATTTGTTACCAGAGGATGTGGTCAGTGCAGTTAGTATAGCTGGGTTTAAAAAGGATTGGATAAGTTTAAGTCCATTTCTTGCTATTAATTAAGTTGACTTAGAAAATAGCCACTGCTATTACTAGCAACTGTAACATGGAATAGACTTAGTGTTTGGGTACTTTCCAGGTTTGGCTACTATTGGAAACAGGATGCTGGGCTTGATGGACCCTTGGTCTGACCCAGTATGGCATGTTCTTATACGCAATGTGATTCCCAGAGAACTCATCTCTGCTGGTAATAATGATTCCTAGACAGCTTGTGTCCTCCAGTGTCTGTGTCATACATGGCTGTGATTCACAGAGAGTTCATGTCTGCTGCTAGAATTTATTTATTTATTTATTGTTTTTGTTATACCGAGTTTCATGATAGGCATCACATCAACCCGGTTTACAAATAACAAGGAGTGTAAAGCATAACGTAACGTAAAAAACAATATTTTCAATAAGAACCTTGAACTTTAAATACAGTGAATCAGAAAAAGGGAGAGGGAAAGTTACAAAAAACAAGGAAAATAAACTTGGGATGGAAGGGGAGAAATTGAACAGCACAATATTTACATTTCAGCCTATTGATACATTAGAATAGCAAGTGAAAAAATAAGACTATGAAACGGTACATAGGTAATCAAATGAATAAATATGACAGTTGTGAATGGTAATAGTATGATAAATATTCAGCAGGAATTAGTGAGAGAGGGTTTGAGGTTGGTTGATTCGTGTTTACATTCCATTATTGCATACGAGTTAGTGCTAGTGAGAGGAGGTTTTATTCAAGGCTTGGAAATGTTTTTTTGAAAAGCCAAGTTTTTAGTCTTTTCCTAAATGTTAAAGAGCATGGCTCTTGTCTCAAATCAGGTGGGATCGAGTTCCAGAGAGCTGGACCTGCTGATGAGAAGGCTCTGAGACTCAAGGATTTATGTTGGTAGGTTTTGGCCTTTGGAATTTGGAGTGACTCTTTGTAGTGTTCCCTGATAGGCCTGGCGGAGGTGAATTTTTTAAGTGGTATTTGTAGGTCAAGTTGCGTGTGTTGGTTGATAGTTTTGTATATGATGTTAATGGTTTTGTACATGATTCTATAGTGGATCGGAAGCCAATGGAGGTTTTTGAGAATAGGTGAAATGTGGTCAATTTTCCTGGAATTTGTAAGGACTCTGGCTGTAGAGTTCTCAACCATTTGTAAAGGTTTGGTGTAAGAAGCTGGGAGGCCTAATAGTAATGAGTTGCAATAATCTAGTTTGGAAAAGATTATTGCTTGCAAGATTGTTCTGAAGTCCTGAGTGTGAAACAGCGGTTTTTATTCTTTTCAGGATATGTAATTTGTAGAAGCAATCTTTGGTGGTTTGGTTAATGAATGTTTTGAGGTTGAGACGATTGTCTAGGATGGCTCCTAAGTCTCTTACGTGGGTTGTTTGAAGGAGTGTGGGTGGTTTAGGAAGTGTGTTATTGTTTTCCGGTGATATGAGCAGGAATTCTGTTTTCGAAGCATTGAGTACAAGGTTTAGACTGTTGAGGAGAAGTTTAATTTCTAATAGGCAACTGTCCCAGTATTCCATTGTTTTTGAGATTGATTCTTTATAGGGATTACGATCTGTACGTCGTCTGCAAAAAGGAAATGTTTCAGGCTTAATTTTGTTAGTAGTTGGCAGAGTGGTAGCAGGTAGACATTGAAAAGGGTGGGTGAAAGTGATGATCCTTGCGGCACTCCTCTATTAGAAGGGTGGTATTGGGATTCTTTATTATGAATTTTGACTCTGTATCCTCTGTTTTCTAGAAATGTTTTGAACCAGTTTAGTGTGGCACCTGTTAAACCAATGTTTGCCAGCTGTTTTAGAAGAAGGGCGTGGTTGACGGTGTCAAAGGCCGCCGAGAAGTCAAGGAGGATTAGAAAATATGCTTGGCCTTTATCAATACCAGAGAGTAGGTAGTCCATGAGTGAAATTAGTAGCGTTTCGGTGCTTGCGGCTTTGCGAAAACCATATTGGTTTGGGGACAGAATACTGTGGTCCTCTAGGTAGTTGGATAGTTGGGTGTTTACCAGTTTTTCCATGATTTTAGCTATAAATGGTAGGTTGGAAATAGGGCGGAAGTTGTTGGGATCACATGCATTTAGATTTGGTTTTTTTTTAGCAGTGGCTTGATTGAGGCAGTTTTTAGGTCATCTGGGTAGATGCCATGTGATAAGGAGCAGTTTATAATATCTGCTAGGGTTTTTGCTATTGTGTCCGGGATAAGAATGGATTCCTGGAAAGCTTGTGTCCTCCAGTGTCTGTGTCATGCACAGCTGTGATTCACAGAGAGTTTGTGTCTGCTGCTTGAATTGATTCCTGGAAAGCTTGAGTCCTCCAGTGTCTGTGCCATGCACGGCTGTGATTCACAGAGAGTTCGTGTCTGCTGCTAGAATTGATTCACCGGAGGAAAGCCACCAAGCAACCAGCAGAGTCATAACCCTACTGGAGAGCCTAGGATGGGTGATCAACACACACAAAAGCTCCCTACAGCCCTCACAGTCGCTGGAATACCTAGGAGTCCAATTCGACACCAAAGAGGACAAGGTCAGCTTGACCCCCACAAGGAGATCAAAATTGTGGAACCGGCTGCAAACCTTGCTGAACGATCCTTGTCCCTCAGCATGGGATTGGATGATGGGATCCATACTGGAAGTAGTGCCATGGGCAAGAGCCCACATGAGGCCCCTACAGTGCTCACTTCTATCACGGTGGAGCCCATGGTCCCAGAACTATACCATACGTCTATCACTCCCGGGCAGAGTTTGGACTCAGCTACGGTGGTGGCTGCAAGTCAGCCACATGAGCCGGGGATCAAGACTATCCTCCCCAACCTGGACCTTACTCACCACAGATGCCAGTCTACGAGGACGGGGAGCACACTGCGAGGAGTTAACCGCCCAAGGGCAATGGAACGCAGAAGAAGCGGGATGGAACATCAACTGCCTAGAAGCGTGGGCAGTCACAGACTTCGAAACAAAGCGGTCAGAGTAATGTTGGACAACGCCACGACAGTGGCCTACATCAACCGGTGGGGGGAACCAGGAGCCAACAGGTGTCCCTAGAAATAGACCCCCTGATGGAGATATCCGTCGTCCACATCGCCGGGAAAGACAACATCATGGCAGACTTCCTCAGCAGGGAAAGTCTAGACCCAGGAGAATGGAGGCTGTCATCCGCAGCCTTCAAGATGATAGTGAATCGGTGGGGGACACCAGACATGGACCTTCTGGCAAACAGATCCATAGCCCAAGTATCCAGATACTTCAGCCGCAGGCGGGAACCACAGTCCCAAGGGATTGATGCCCTGGTACAGCCCTGGCCCCCGTGGACTCTACTATATGCCTTCCCGCCGTGGCCCCTACTGGGCGCAATCATTCACAAGATACAACTACACAAGGGACTAGTTCTTCTGGTGGCTCCATATTGGCCAAGAAGACCCTGGTACGCAGACATGAGAAGATTGCTGGCAGGGAACCCCATACCCAACCCCCTACCCCTGCCCCCACACAGGGACCTGCTACAACAAGGTCCGATTCTCCACGAGGACCCAGCTCAATTCTCTCTTACGGTCTGGCCATTGAGAGGGCTCGCCTGAGAAAGAGCGGATACTCGGGGGCGGTAATCAACACTCTCCTCCGAGCACGCAAGTTCTCCACATCGCTAATGTACATAAGGATCTGGAGAGTATTTGAAGCCTGGTGCGAAGACCACAACATCAAGCCATGCTCATTTAAAGTTCCTGTGATCCTGGAATTCTTACAGAACGGTCTACAGAAGGGTCTGTCCCTCAACTTCATCAAGGTACAGGTTGCCGCATTGTCATGCTACGGCTCCAAGAGCGAGGGCAATAGCATAGCTTCTCACCCAGACGTGTCACGCTTCCTGAAAGGAGTCAAGCACATTCGCCCACCACTAAAGTGGCCGGTACCTCTGTGGAATCTCAATCTCGTTTTGGACTTCCTAGCGGGAACCGCCTTCAGACCCCTCTGAGGCCTGTCCCTCCGCCTGTTAACCTTAAAGACGGTGTTTTTGCTGGTGGTGTGTTCAGCCCGCCGCATATCGGAACTACAAGCACTGTCCTGCCGTGAGCCGTTCCTCAGGCTCACCCCGGGTCCATCCAACTACGCACGGTTCCCTCCTTCCTCCCCAAAGTGGTCTCACACTTCCACCTTAACCAGACCATCTCGCTACCAACGACGGATGGCTTGAAGAATTCGGAAGAAGCCCGTAGTCTGCTCCACCTCAACATCGGCAGACTCCTATTCAGATACCTGGAAATGTCCGAACCCGTACGAAAAAGGACCACCTTTTCGTCCTTCACAGCGGAAAGAGACAAGGGGAAGCGGCCTCGCGGGCAACCATAGCCCGCTGGATCAAGGAAGTCATCAAGGCGGCCTACGTAGAAGCTGGAAAGCCACCAACTCTACAGATCAAGGCCCATTCTACCAGAGCCCAGTCAGTATCCTGGTCAGAAACTAGAATGCTGTCACCTGCCGAGATCTGCAGGGCAGTGACATGGTCCTCCATCCATACCTTCTCCAGATTCTATCGTCTGGACGTTCAGGCTCGGGAGGACACGGCATTTGCAAGGGCAATACTAAGTGGGTCACGGGCAGCCTCCCACCCGGTTCGGGAGTAGCTTTTATACATCCCATTGGTCCTGAGTCCATCTGCTACACGATAGGAAATGGAGAAATTACTTACCTGATAATTTTGTTTTCCTTAGTGTAGACAGATGGACTCAGCATCCCACCCTTGGCTGCTGTCACGCATGGTCCTTCATATGATTCAAGAGTAAGCCATGTTTTCATTTACCTAGAGCATCCACCCTGCCGGGTGTCGACGCTTTCCGGTTGAGTACACTGGCGGTCTCCAGCTATAGTCAATCAACCAGTTCAAGTTAATCAAATTATAACGTTTAACCAAGTTATGAAGTTATTCGTTAACCAAATTATTAAGTTAATCAGTCAGTCACACACATATCCACAATGCTTTTCAAGGAGAATACTGAAGAGCTGCACTTCCTGCAGGGGTATATGTAACTAGGGGATGACGTCAGATTGAAATCTGATCCGTCTCCAACTGCTAGCAGGAGTACACTATACCCATTGGTCCTGAGTCCATCTGTCTACACTAAGGTAGCAAAGATATTTTAAACAGGGCAGATCTTCCCAAAAATGGGAAATTCTTTCCAAAGGCGCATTTGTTCATCCATGGATTCTATCTGTTTACATATATTTAAGGAATTCAAAAGATTTAGGTTCTGAAGTATCCAAACCTGTAGGTATTTCAAGGTGCCAGTGGACCATGCCAACGAAAAATCCCCTGACCAATTCATCCGAACTATATCCTGTATTGGGTAAAGCCTCAGATTTGGAGAAAGTGATCTTCAAACCTGCAAAAGTCCCAAACCACTTAATCAAATCCAAGGTTTTCCTCAAAGAAAAGAATGAGTCACGCAGAAATAAGAGCATATCATCTGCAAATAAGCAAACTTTATATTCGCTTTTACCCAAAGCAAAGCCAGGAATAGAGCTATCTGATCTTAGAGAGTAGGATTAAATGGGCAATTTTCTCAGTGGAAGGGAGTGGGCAGTGGAGTGCCTCAGGGATCTGTATTGGGACCCTTACTTTTCAATATATTTATAAGTGATCTGGAAAGAAATACGACGAGTGAGATAATCAAATTTCCAGATGGCACAAAATTGTTCAGAGTAGTTAAATCACAAGCAGATTGTGATAAATTGCAGGAAGACCTTGTGAGATTGGAAAATTAGGTATCCAAATGGCAGATGAAATTTAATGTGGATAAGTGCAAGGTGATGCATATAGGGAAAAATAACCCATGCTATAATTACACAATGTTGGGTTCCATATTAGGTGCTACAACCCAAGAAAGAGATCTAGGTGTCATAGTGGATAACACATTGAAATCGTCGGCTCAGTGTGCTGCGGCAGTCAAAAAAGCAAACAGAATGTTAGGAATTATTAGAAAGTGAATGGTGAATAAAACGGAAAATGTCATAATGCCTCTGTATCGCTCCATGGTGAGACCGCACCTTGAATACTGTGTCATCCCTACTATAATGGCTGATGATCAAACTGGATTTGTACAAGGGAGACATGGAGTCACAAATGTTTGCAAACGTTTAGAAGTGATTGGATCAGGAGAACAGCAGAATCATTTGATAATGTGCAATGGGAATATATGTTTTGGCTTTTTCCGAAGTATGGGATACCTGATTCTTTTATTGAGTGGATTAGGTTACTTTATACCTCTCCTGCAGCACAACTTTGTATTAACGATGTATTGTCTGACCAGTCTTTTCTTCAGGGGGGCACACAAGAGATAAGAACATAAGAAAATGCCATACTGGGTCAGACCAAGGGTCCATCAAGCCCAGCATCCTGTTTCCAACAGTGGCCAATCCAGGCCATAAGAACCTGGCAAGTACCCAAAAACTAAGTCTATCCCATGTAACCATTGCTAATGGCAGTGGCTATTCTCTAAGTGAACTTAATTGCAGGTAATGGACTTCTCCTCCAAGAACTTATCCAATTCTTTTTTAAACACAGCTATACTAACTGCACTAACCACATCCTCTGGCAACAAATTCCAGAGTTTAATTGTGCGTTGAGTAAAAAAGAACTTTCTCCGATTAGTTTTAAATGTGCCCCATGCTAACTTCATGGAGTGCCCCCTAGTCTTTCTACTATCCGAAAGAGTAAATAACCGATTCACATCTACCCGTTCTAGACCTCTCATGATTTTAAACACCTCTATCATATCCCCCCTCAGTCGTCTCTTCTCCAAGCTGAAAAGTCATAACCTCTTTAGTCTTTCCTCATAGGGGAGTTGTTCCATTCCCCTTATCATTTTGGTAGCCCTTCTCTGTACCTTCTCCATCGCAATTATATCTTTTTTGAGATGCGGCGACCAGAATTGTACGCTTTATTGCGCACCACAAGCTTACTAGCTTTATTTCCTTGGCGGAACATGACAGACTTAGATCGCAAAATATGTTGTACTTCACACTGAGAAAGCAAGGCTCTCAGTGATCTCCCAATGTTATTCTTATGCTGCAACACTTCTGGCCTCCTCGTGGCTATATGCTGCTTTTTGAGAGTTTGCAATTGTTCACCCATATGTAATATCTTTGTCCCTCTGTTTATTTTTATGCGCTATAATTTGCCCTCTAATTATTGCCTTCCCAGCATTCCAGAAGGTCTCAGCACGTGCATCTGAAGAAACATTCAGTGCTACATATTCATCCCATTGCTTTTTCAAGTAAGCTTTAAAGTCAAGGTCATAATACAAGAATGGTTGCAATCTCCAGGCAAAGGGGGAAGGTCATTTATTTGTAATATTCAGTCCCAAATGAATGGGTGCATTATCCAATATATTGAATGCACCAATGCTTGTAAAGCTAACCTAGGGGACCAACACTGAAGATATTAAAAAAAAAAAATCTATCCTGGAATAGGAGTCATGAACTGATGAATGACATGTATAGTCTTTCTCTAAAGGATGTAAAGGCTGCCAAGCATCTATCAGTTGCAACTCCTTTATCAAAAAGTGAACCCCTTCTGAGGACTTATGGGGCTTTATAGCTTGTATAGGTGGGGTAACGAGCTGTAGGGAGACAAGTAGATTAAAATCAACCCTCATCACTATTCTGTAAGAAGCAAATTGACTCAAAAGAATCACTAATTTAGAGCAAAAGGTTTGGTCAAACATATTAGGCGTATAGACATTACAAAAGACCATAGATTCATTCACAAGTTTGCCTACTGGAATAAGATATCTCCCCGAATTGTCTACAATCTTATGATCCAGAACAAAGGGACAAGTTTTATGAAATAAAATGGCTACTCCCCTGCGTCTCTGAGAAAATGACGCATAATAACAGTGGCCCACCCAATCCTGTTTGAGTTTTCCGTGAGTTTCCTGAAGGAATGCAATATGAGTTTTCTCTTTTTTACAAAGATTAAGGATCTTTTTTCGCTTAATAGGGGAATGGATGCCATCTACATTCAGGGAAACTATGTTTAAATCAGCCACTACACATTCTCCGTAAGTCAAAGAATCTCAAGACTTCGTAACGGTTTTGTTGGGAGGTGATTGCTCAGCCTCGATCACCCCCCACATAGTTATGATAATATTCAGGACAAGGAAGGGTATGGATCCATGGAAGCCAAGGGCCATACTTATAAGTTGCACTTCAATTAACCAATCTTCACCACACATAACACATACACACCACATCCATCCACACCCACATACAATCCAGAGACATTCCCAAGATCCCTCTCAACTAAGGCCCAACCCCTGAAGAAAATACAAAACCCCTGGACCAGCTCCAGTTTCTTTGGACCACTCCACAAGACCCCCAAACACCACAGCATGTGTAACCTTCAAAAATGACATTTTTCTTTGGTGACCATCACTCCCAAAATTCTCTGCTGCATTATTGCAGTAGGCATAGAAAGGAGAGGCCTTGCAAATGCAAAATAAAATGTCTAGCAACTGAATGGTCTATGGCCCTTATGGATCCCATGAAAATGACATTACAAATGCAATCAAGAAGCAATAGTCCTCATAAAAAATTAGAAACAAGCAAACAAGCCAAAAAAAAAAAAAAAGACAAAGTTCTAGAAAAAAATCCAATGAAACTCGTAAGCTTTTTTCTTGTCTTCCTCAGGAGTGGGTGTATCAGCATTTCCAGCGCAGGGAACAAGGGAGACTTCCATAACAAAAAGCTGGGAAAGATTCACTGGTCCACATAAGCACGGCTAAAGGATTGTCCCCCATCAAAAAACAACAAACACATGCATTGTGCACTGCTGCATTCTTGTGCAGATATAGTCAAAAAACCCCCCAAACCCTTCCAGTCGAGGTCTCCTTTCACAAACCCTACGGTATATTCAGGTGTTCAGCAGTCTCAAAGCTTCTTCTTTCGGCTGTACCCTCGTGAAACACTTTAAGCTTTGTGGGATACTGTAGCGCAAACTTGACTCCCTTTAGAAGTAGCTCTGAACTGATTGGCGTCAGTGCCTTCCTACATTCAGTCACTTTAGAGGAGTAATAATTGAACAAAAGAATCTTGGAGCCATCATATTGAATCTGATGGTCCACACCTGTACAGATCTTCCATTTTATCAGCAAAGTTCAAGATCCGTGCGAGCACCACTCTGGGCCTAGCATTTTCTTGTGGTGGCTTACCCGCTCGGTGGACCCTTTCAACCGTAATGGGCTCCGAATCCAAAGAAATGCCCAACTGCTCTGCAAGCCAGACCTGTACCAACTGGTATCCCAATTATGTGCAAATTATTGCGCCTTCCTCTGTTTTTTGATCAAGGCCACCTTCTCTTTCTGTAGCGCTGCCACAGCAGATTCCAATCTGTCCCTCCTAGTTTCCTGTGTCATAACCCCATGTTCAGTCCCATCCTTCCGATGCTGATGGGAGTCAAGGCTATCTTTAACTTCATCAAGAGAGGATTGTAATTTAAGTTTCTCGGCAAGAGCAGCCGAGCCGTTCCTGGCAATTTCTTTTATTAAATCCGCTTTCAGCTCCTGCATTGCCGCGTCTAGACCCGATGCCATTTTCTTATCCTCGCTCTTGGACTTGTCTCTCGGTGTTTGCAAAGTTTTTGTAGTCATTCCTAAGTGAAAGCTTTCCTCGAGGATGCCAAACTATAGAGCACAGCGTTTTAGCCTGGTGCAAAAAAAAGAGCTCAAAATCACCGAATAAGGCCATGTGTAATGTGTCTAGCAGGAGCTCAGCTTCTCAGCGACTTCCCATCTCCTCAGTTGCACTGGAAGTCACTCCCTGAAAGTTTTGATGTTCTCTCTTTTGTTTGTTGCCTTTAAAGTAAATAAAATAGGCAGGAAGAAGGCAGACTCTGTCTGGCCCTTATGGCGTGGATGTTGAACATGAGGTAGTTTCATCTCTGCTTCTTTTGAAAGAAGTGGAAGACATCTTGATTCTGGCTAGGAAACTTTCAACTGGAAAACCCCTATAGCTTCATATGGACAAGGTTTTCATCCTGGTGTCAGTCCAGGTCGCTGCAATATCTTTGCTGTTTAGCACTTAGTACATCATCATTGAAAGTGCACCTCGGTGCTATTGTGGCAGACTACCAATCTGCTTTCATCCTTTGCTATCCAAATTTAGGAAGGGATTGGGGAATTCCACGTCTCCTGTCAGTAAACCCTTCAGTGCCTTGGCATCTTAGAAGCTTCCCTTCACATTGTTTGAAATTCCTCACGTGATAGGTGCTGTTCCTGGGACAGTGAATTGCAAGCACAGGTTTCCTATTCGCTATATCTCCAATTCTTTCCCAGCAGAATAGTTCTACGTACACACTCTTAAGTTTCTTCCAAAAATGGTCTCAGCTTTTCACACTAATGAAGCAATTGTTGTTTATACCTCTTTTCCAAGATCTCCTGTGCACAAACTTGAGAAGGCTCTTTTCATTCTTTGGACTGTAAGAGAGCCTTGGCGTACGACTTGAGAAGAACTCAGCCTTATCATCAGGCTTCTCATCCCAATAGACTGGGAGTAGCAGTAGGCAAGAGAACTTTGTTCAGTTGGCTAGCAGACTATATTTTTCACTGTTATGAGCTGGGTTGGCTTACAGATTAGTCGTCATCAAGGCTTTAAGTGGCAACTTCAGTGGCTCACCTCAGGGCTGCTTCCATAGGAGACATCTGCAAAGCTGCGACTTGTAGTCAATGCACATCTTCACATCCCACTACTGTCTGGACGGCATGTCAAGAGGTGACAGTAGTTTTGGACAAGCAGTTTTGCAGTCGTTCGCCCAGTATTCCTCTTTCCACTGGTGGGGGTGGACTGTTGTTTTAGTATTTGCTCCACTGTGCAACTCTTAGCTTGGGACTTCCCCACATCATGGTTAATTCATGCATATATGTGGACAAATAAAGCAAGTTTATCTGTAACACAGTTCTCTGTAGACAGCAAGATGAATTAGCCATGCTTATTACCCACATGTCTCCCCAGAGAGTCAATTACCTTATTAAAGTTAAACTCTGAATAGGATTGAGGGGTCATAAGGTAACACTTGCACAGGAACCTGTAACTGCTACGTAAGACTCTTACTGAAGTCTGAGAGCTGGGTCTGTTTGGTACTGTCAGATGTTACCCACGTGTCAAGGCTTATTCATTATGCTGTCTACAGAGAACCCTGTTTACAGGTAAGCAAACTTGTTTTCTTATACTATTATGTTATTGAAGTCTGTGAACTATATTAGATAGGGAGTTTTAATCCTGTGATTTTAGAAGTCATTTTAAGTTTATGATTGTTTTATACGTATGTATTGGTGTGTGATTATGATTTTTTTGTGTTTGTAGGTTTTTGTTTTTGCTATATATATGTACACAGCTTTGATGTTTTTCAAGGAATTGCGATATATTAAAAAATAATCAAAACCGACTAAGACAGTAAGAGTAGGGTGAACTATCTCACGGTAGTGGTGGTCTATCTTGTGGCATGGTGGCCTCTTGCAGTGGGGATAGTCTCTTGCCACATAGGAACAAACTGCTGATGGGTTTTTACCAGAGATGATTTCTGTATATGAGTTACCAGAGCTGGCAGGCCATAGAAATGGATGTTTCCCTGTCCCACCCTTCCTTTGGTCACACCCTGTATTTTCTTATTTTTAAGGCTGACCTCGAAGTCCTCATACCATGTCGCAGCCAGTGCCAAGCCGTGCCAGGGTGTATGCAGATGTGAACACACAGAGGCCCCGGGAGTACTGGGACTACGAGTCACATGTTGTTGAATGGGGGTAAGGTTATGACTGCGTCTCGCTTGGGATTAGGGGGGAGTTGCCAGACTTTGGAAGTTGTCTGGGACTGTTGGGGGGAGGACAAGATGGGAAGTGAGAGTCTCCTGGGATTAGGAGTCTTTTATGAAAATAGAAGGTGGATGGTGAACAGGTTTGGAAAAATCCCAGGCAGCTAAAGTTTGGGGCCTAGCGCTTGATGAAAGAGATACCGACAGGGTCTGGGCCAAGTTATGGGGCGTTGTCCGTAGCTGCCATAGATGAGGCCCAAGCCAGGAAGAGGGAGTGAATG
This sequence comes from Rhinatrema bivittatum, assembly GCF_901001135.1. Taxonomy (NCBI): domain Eukaryota; kingdom Metazoa; phylum Chordata; class Amphibia; order Gymnophiona; family Rhinatrematidae; genus Rhinatrema; species Rhinatrema bivittatum. Next base: position 816,712,911 of record NC_042616.1, on the reverse strand, counting down.
GGAGGCTGACCATGTGGGGACCCTATTGTTGATCTGCTGGATGGAGAGGAAGAGAGGGATAAAGGGTCTTTGGACAGGAGGAGGAGAGGAAAAGAAAGAGCACAGAAAATAAATATAAAAGGAAAGAAGTAAATAATAGACAAAGAAATGGAGAGCACGATTGTCAAAAAGAGAGCAACAAAGTGAAACAGAAATAAATTCTGGCTCCTAAATTTATTTTTTTTTAACGTTGATAAGCAGGTTGAATTAGCCGTGCTGAAAGGATGATGTCATCTGGCGGCACGACGCGGAGTTGTCTCTCAAAGTCAGTTAAAGCTTTTGTGTACGAGCATGTGAGGGTATTCCTGTGCGATTGTAGGTCCCAGAGCTCTCGTCACGCTTCGCACAGTCGCAGGAGATTCACTCTCTCATCACTTATTCCTAACTCTCTAACTTCATTGCTATTAGCGACCCACCAAAAGCACTTTTCAGTGCTACCATGGCCTCTAGACCATTGGGCTTCAAGTATTGCTTGTGCGGCCACACAATGTTCATAACGGATGGCAACAATTGTTGCTACTTGTGCCTAGGGCTCGGATCATGAACAGGCTAATTGTAGGGACTGCGGCCGCGTGTTCTCAAGGGCTCAGTGACAGAGGGCAGAGAAAATAGCCCAACTCCAGATGGAGACTGAGCCCTAAACAGGCAGCAGTCAGAGTACAGAGGGGAAAATCCTCCCATTCGACACTGACAAGAATGACTCTCCTCCAAAGAAATGGCGCACTCAGTCTGCGGAGTCATCAGGTAGGCCTCCAGCGCTGAAAGCGTCGTACCTGCCTCAGAACGCCATGATGCAGTTGCCAAAGCTTAAATTGCCTGGTGCACACAATGTGTGTTGACAAGAGCTGCACAGTGTACAGAAAAAAACCCATCTTAACAAATGTTGCATGAAGCTCACGGCTTGCAAAATCAAATGGCGCACATAAAGCGTACCCTCCACGATGCAGGGATAGCTTTCAGCAACGACACACAAAAAGAACATGGTGCACGCTGCTCAGATAGTGCACGGGGTTAGGGTTAGGTGCGAAAGTCATTGCATGCAGCCAAATCGGCAGGAGACAAAAGGCAAAGAAGTTGAGAAGGATCACAAACAGATTTTTCCATCTCGTCCAAGCTCGTCCCATTCAGATAAGCGTCAGCCAAGGCATATTCCACAAAAGGACATGGAAGCAGATATTTTATAGGCTGCATTTCCTCCATCCAGGTTACCTACAAGCACCTATCAAATCTTTAACCCAATGTTCTCCCTACCTCCTACTACTCCCAGATCCATGCTAACTTCAACCTTATGGCAACAGGGTTTTCGCCTACAGGCCCCAGAACCAATTAGCTTGATTATTCCCATTTTAAGATTTCCAAGTTTTGACCCAGATTAAATTTTGATTCCAGAGGAATGATGCTCCTCCTCTATCACTGGGGCAAAGATTGCAACAAGCAGTGGAGCAGATCACAGATATTGTGAAATGTTTTTCTCCAACCTATTTCCTCAGGCACAGTCTCCATCTTTTTCACTGGCATATCAGATTGCTCATCCAGTTGAAAAGGTAAAGCCAGGTACTCCGACTACCTTGCCTTCTTCATCATCTTCTTTGGTGCCATTCTCACCTCAGCCTGAAAGCTTACTTTCTCCTACCAGACCATCAGAACATTCACCGCTGCCATACCCATCATCTGAACCTTCACCAGGGAGTCCCCAAGCAGTTCCACAGGGTTGCCGTCAGATTCCCCTGATGAATTGCTGAAGCACACATCGCCACCGGAGGACTTAATTTACTCCAAGTTTATCGAAAAGTTGGGTACGGCACTTAACCTAGAGGTGAGGAAAGAGCCAGACCCACGTATAGAGGTCATGGGACTGCTGAAGATATTGGACATACCGGCAGAACCTTTTATTCTATTGTCTCACAATATTCTAGACACAAAGTTGTTGAAGAAATGGGAAATGCCATTCTTAGGAGCAGTAATGGCTAGGAAGGTAGACTTAAAATTCCATTTGAAAAAATCCCCCAGATACAACTACCACACAATTCGGCAGTGGTCGACTTAGCAATGAAAATAGCAAAAAAGACAAGCCTACATTCAGATATACCACAGATTACTAGATGACTTTGGGGGGAAAAGTCTTTCAATGTTCCATGCTGAAGGTAAGAACTGAGAATCATCAATTCTGCATGGTCCAATATCTATATCAGATCAGAATCCGATTTGGTGAGAAGTTGAGAGAAACAGTAACTCAACTAAAAGAGCAGAATGTGGTTGTCCAATCACTCTACACACAGAGTGAGCCAGTAGGAAGTAACCGGCGCTACTTCTCTCAGTTTAAATGCCCATACTATCCTTGAAGACAATATCGGGCATACCCACCCTACTTGTCTAGCAGCAAACCAACTACCACAACAGCAACAACAGCTCTTTCAATAAAGGGAATGCCAACCCAATCGACAAACGCCAAAATCACAGAAGCAACCTCCCTTAAAGCAACAGCAGGGATTTTAGCCAGTCCATCACCAATCCTTGATCTAAGAGCACTAAAAAAACATCTGTATCAAGAAAAGTTAAAAATTGACATCTCTGGGTACCATATTACCCTTCATCCAGACTGACTGGATATGCTCCCTCTATCTCAAAGATGCATATGCACACATACTGAACGACCCTTCCTGTTGGCACTAAGACCATAAGAACATGCCATACTGGGTCAGACCAAGGGCCCATCAAGCCCAGCATCCTGTTTCCAACAGTGGCCAATCCAGGCCACAAGAACCTGGCAATTACCCAAACACTAAGAAGATCCCATGCTACTGATGCTAGTAATAGCAGTGGCTATTCCCTAAGTAAAATTGATTAATAGCAGGTAATGGACTTCTCCTCCAAGAACTTATCCAGTCCTTTTTTAAACCCAGCTACACTAACTACTTTTGCTTCAGAGTTGGACCAATAAACTACCAATACAAAGCCCTCCCCTTTGGTCTCATTTGCCCTTAGAGTTTTTACAAAGTGTCTAGCAGTGGCTGTGGTGCATCTCCGTTGTCCTGGAATATGCCTTTTCCCTTACCTCAGTAACTGGTAAATAGTGGCTCCGGATAACACATATTACGTTCACACACAGAAGTGACGATTCACTGCCTAGAGGATTTGGGATTTCTCATCAACTCTGAAAAATTGATGCTCAAACTGGCGCAACAAATCCAATTCATAGGAGCACAAATAGACTCCGTCAGATTCAAGGCTTATCTTCCTCACAAAGGAGCTCTAAAATTTAAAATCATAGGAAAAAGTCTTCTACAATGCAAATTGATGGCAGTTCGCTATATTCTAGTAAGTCTCAGTCATGTGGCAGCTGCCGTACAGTTAGTTCCCTAACCCGTCTCCATATGCCCCAATTGCAGTGGTGCCTAAAAAGCCAGTGGTGTTAATTCCTTCAACTACTATCTACACAAGTTTAAATACTCAAACAGTGGCACAAGACATAAACTGGTGGTTACAAAGGCACATATTGGAAGAGGGTTGCCCTATACACCCACTTCCACACCTGCTGATCCTAATCAGATTCTTCTACACTGGGGTGGGGTGCTCACATCCTCCAGAGAATGCGAAACACTCTGAGAGCATTCGAACACCTCCTCCAAGGAACAGCATTGATGATCCACATAGACAACCAAGTTGCCATGTTCTATATCAACAAACAAGGAGGCACAGGTTCATGGCCCCTATGCAAAGAAGCCTTATAGGTATGGAACTGGGCTATTCAGACTAAAGTATCTCTACAAGCCACGTATTTACCAGGGATCGCAAATGTGGAAGCGTACCGCCTCAGCAGGATATTTCACCCGCAGGAGTGGTCTCTAGCTCAGGCCATAGCAGACTTGTTCATGCGATGGGGTCAACCCTGGATTGACCTCTTCGCCACAGAAATCAGAAGGTTCTTTGTTTCTTTCAATTTGACCAAGCCTTCACTGGGAGGCACCAGACCCATTCCTATTGTCTTGGACGATAGGCTTCCTCTGCACATTTCCTTCTCTGCCATTAATTTCTAAGACTGTACAGAAATGCATAAGAGACCAAGCCAAGGTGATTCTCAGCCTCTGCGTGGCCCAAGCAACCATGGTATGCTTATCTTGTATAGTACTCAGCCGCCGCTCCACAACACCACTGGAACAGCAGAGAACTATTGACGCACCGACCTGAATCTAACCATATGGATGTTGAATGCAAGGCTTTAGCACGCTGGAACCTTCCAGATTCCATCGAAGAGATCTTTCTGTCTGCAAGAAAACTATCGAATTGCTGTAATTACCCATTTAAATGGCATTTTACTCCACTTGGTGCACACAGCATTCACTGGATCCATTCACATGTGAACCCAGATGCTTACTGCCTTACCTGCAGCATCTTTCTCTCACCAGCCTGGCAATCACTTCCATAAGAGTTCACCACAGTGCCATAGCGGCTTACCACAATCCAGAAAACGGAGCTTCAGTCTTCATATTTCCACTGATTTCCTGCTTCATGAAGGGAATTCTTCACCTGTGACCACCACTTCAACGTCCCCCGCTGCCTTGAAACATCAATATAGTCCTAACTTGTCTCATGATGCCTCTGTTTGAACAGTTAGATTCAGTCTTGTTGAAATTTCTCACCTGGTAAGTGAGCTTCTTGGTTGCAGTAACCTCTGCACGCAGAATGAGTGAACCTCAAGCCTTAGTTTATTTTCCACCCTATCTTCAATTCTTCCACAACAAGGTAACACTTCAGCCCCATCCAAAGTTCTTATCAAAGGTGGTTTCGTCATTCCACTTGAACCAAATAATTTCACTACCAACGTTTTTCCCAAAACCACCCAAAAATGAAAGGGAAAAACTACTTCACACACTCGATTTGTAAATGAGCTTATTATAAAAGAAGACCTCAAGCACGTTGGAAGGGAAGTCAGTTGTTCATTTCCTGTGACCCGAACAGGCTAAGGATCCTGGCCTGCATAAAGCACTGTTATGCTGCCGAGCCCAATAAGGGCACATCAGGTGAAAGCCACAGTGACATCAGTCATTCACTTGAACAAATGGATAACAGTGGGCTCTGGCAGAATAAGACCTGTAATGAAATGATACCCACTCTCCTAGGTCTAACTTCTCCATCTCCTCCACTGACACTCCCAGTCTCCATTAACTTGGATGCACTCAGAAATAGATATTGAAGTGATTTCTAAACGTGAAGTCACCCAATGCACCCAGAAGCCCTGCAACACAATCAAATGTCATAAAAGAAAACTTCTTCTCCTGGGAGACTCGATCATCAGAGGAATCATTTTGGGAGCACTTTTTGATGGTGACACAATAGTAAAATGCATTCCAGGTGTTACGCCCGTCGGTCGCAGACAGCTGCGACCTCTCATGCTCATCTCTTTTTTTTTTTTTCCCTGCATCGTCAATCCTAGGAAGAATGGCAGCCTCCGCCAGCCAACGCCAACCTCCCCGATGTGCCTGGGATGGTGTGGGCGCTGCCGACCGCCATCTTGTTTCCAGAATCACCTAAGATGTGCGTACGTGCGCAAGGGCCTCCTTTGTACACATCATGGAGGGAACCTCGGGGTGTCCCCTCCGGATGACGTCAACTCGCTGCTGTACTTAAGCTGACCAGTCCGTTGCTCCCACAAGTTAGCAAGGAGTTCCCTCGTTGCTGAATCCGCTCCATTCTTGAACTTCAGTTCCAGATTCTCTCCTGGCGTGAGGAGGCTCTAGGTACCTGCTCCTCGGTGGCCCTTCCGTGCTCATGGCTATCCGCTTCTCGGAGGGCCTTCCTGCCTTGGACTTCTATCTTTTCCGCTTCTCGGGACACTCTCCTGGAACTACCTCTTGTGAGTACTTCTACAGACTTCAGTGATACCAAGCTTACTGAAGCTTCTCTATGGTGTACCGCGTGCTCCGGGCCACTACCGTCCCTTCTTCAGTAGAAGTTGTTCCTGCATACCCCGTGTCACTGGGTAGTGCCGTTCCAGCTACGAGATCCACTTCCAGGTTCCTGCTCCTCTGACTACCTCACTAGCACCATCTTCAGTACAGACATCCTCGGCGTACCCCGCTCCGTGGGCCACTACCGGATCTGCATTGCTGAGGTAATCTCTATTCATTTACAGGGACTTCCTGGTGTACCCCGCTCCGTGGGCCACTACTGGATCTGCATTGCTGAGATAATCTCTATTCATTTACAGGGACTTCCTGGCGTACCCCACTCTGTGGGCCACTACCGGATCTGCAGTTCTGAGGTACCTCTACTCGTCTGAAGGGACTACCTGGCGTACCCCGCTCTGCGGGCCACTACCGGACCTCTACATCAGTGATATCACCCTGGGTATACCCCATTGCTCAGACCTGTATTTATTTGCATCTCCCGTTCAGCAGGCTCTGCCTTCCTTCCTTCATGATAAAGTCTCTGCTTAACAGCTGTGTCCTGCGCTACTGAGACCGCGCCTGCCGACTGAGAGGCCCACAGGGCTCCTCCCTGTGGGCGGAGACACCTCTCACCTCGGCCCAAGGTTCACATCCTTACAGAAACATAACACCAGGATCCTCATGTAGTAGGAATGTGAACCAGATAGTCCAAGTCATTGAAGAAAAAAGTAAAAACTTTGATATCGGTGTTATCATCCATCTGGGGACCAATGACCTCAATAGTCTGGATTGTTATGTTTCGTTTCCAATAAAACTATATATTACAAAAAAAAAAAAAGAAATGGTATCCATGAAGTACAAAAAGATTTCCAAAATCTAGGCAAGATGATAAGACACACTGCAAAGACTATTGCCTTTTTGGAAGTATTACCTGCTCATGGAAAGGGAAATGAGAAGCTATGCCATATTTATTTTATTTATTTATTTATAAGGTTTTATACTCCGACATTCATGAGAAACATCACGCCGGTTTACAATTAACTATTAAAGCTGGAAAATTACAATGAACAGGGTGGGGGGAGAGGGGGAAGGCTGGAAAGAGAAGGAGGGAGAGGCAGAGGGAAAATAGAGAGCTAGCGAAGGAAACATGGTGTATAGAAAATGGTTTTGGATTCATTGGAGGCTGGGGTCGTGTATGGAGCAGTAAAAGGCTCTATGGAAAGGGTGACCTAAATTTGTCTGTAGCAGGAAGGAGGCTGCTGAGTGACAAATTCAGATCATATATTTTCAGAAATTTAAACTAAAGAATGAGGGTGGCAGGAGATGGCCAATGAAATTTACATGCTGCCCCCTAGCGATATAGTAAACAAAACACAAATACTAGAGAGACAACAATTCAAATCAATATTTTATTCAGTTGAAATCCCCACATGTATCCCTACATAGACATTTAAAACTAAGCTAGCGCATACACACATTCATACCCCATATTAAAAAAAAATGCCAACATGAAGTTTGAGATGTTAGATAGAGATTATCAAATGTTTTTTTGAATATAAATACACTTATTATCGTAATTATTGAATAATGCAAAATAAGAGCCTTATAAATTACCGCGTACAAGATTAATAACATATACCGTTTCTCTCAATTACATATGTGATGATCATTGGTCATCGTATTCTATATAATGTATCCACGTTCATTTATTCAGGATCATATGTTCACTGAGTCATTATATAGAATTTTGCATTATTCAATAATTACGATAATAAGTGTATTTATATTCAAAAAAACATTTGATAATCTCTATCTAACATCTCAAACTTCATGTTGGCATTTTTTTAAATATGGGGTATGAATGTGTGTATGCGCTAGCTTAGTTTTAAATGTCTATGTAGGGATACATGTGGGGATTTCAACTGAATAAAATATTGATTTGAATTGTTGTCTCTCTAGTAGTTGTGTTTTGTTATAGATTACCCTTTGTGTTGTAATCCCTAGCGATATAGGACATGGGAGGAGAAAATAAAATCAATCAGCTCAAAAAAGGAGAAAAGATGCCTAGGAACTGCAACAAATCAAGGGAGAATAATTGGAAGGCTATGACTACAGATGCTCGTAGTATAAGAACATAAGAAAATGCCATACTGGGTCAGACCAAGGGTCCATCAAGCCCAGCATCCTGTTTCCAACAGTGGCCAATCCAGGCCATAAGAACCTGGCAAGTACCCAAAAACTAAGTCTATTCCATGTAACCATTGCTAATGGCAGTGGCTATTCTCTAAGTGAACTTAATAGCAGGTAATGGACTTCTCCTCCAAGAACTTATCCAATCCTTTTTTAAACACAGCTATACTAACTGCACTAACCACATTCTCTGGCAACAAATTCCAGAGTTTAATTGTGCGTTGAGTATTTTAGCCTTTCTTCAGGACGGTTTAGCCAAGGGACTGTCTTGTAGTTCATTACGTGTACAGGTGGCTGCCCTCGGTTTTTACGGGGTATGGTGGAAGGGAGGTCGTTGGCATCTCATCCTGATATTGTCCGTTTCCTGAAGGGGCAAGGCATTTACGTTCACCGCTGCTTGCTCCTTGTCCTTCCTGGAACCTAAATGTGGTGCTCAAAGCCTTGTGTGCACCCCCGTTTGAACCTCTGAAGGGGGCGACTCTGAAGGATCTCACTTTGAAGGTCATATTTTTGGTGGCAATCACTTCGGCTAGGCGTGTTTCTGAACTATAAATCGGCCCTACATCACTACAGGATCTCAACCCTCAAAACCAAACGAGACTTCTATGCTTCTAAAATTCACGACTACATGTACAACCCCAAGGCCCTCTTCACATACGTGGCTGACCTCACTAAGCCCAGCCAGACGCCCATCCCTGACAATGAAGCCTCTACCCGAAGTGAAGAAATTGCTCAATACTTCCATAACAAAATTGCCAACATTCTCCTCAGATTCCATCCCCCATCACCTTCTACCCCCTCCTTCACTTTCCCTCAATTAGATCCTATCACCTCCTCGTTTGAATCTCTAGAGCCTACCTCAGCCGAGGAAATTGAAACTGTTCTCAAAAACTCAAACCTGCCTGTCACCCTTCAGACACCATCCCCACAAAAGCCCTCCTTTCCATCCCTAACACCATTTCCAAACCCATTGCCGACATTATCAACTCATCCCTCACATCAGGTTCCGTCCCTGATGCCCTTAAACTGGCAGTTGTCAAGCCTCTCCTTAAAAAACCCTCTTGATCCTAAAGACCCTTCCAACTTCCGCCCCATCTCGAACCTTCCCCTCATCTCTAAGATTATGGAACTCACAACTCACTGAGTATCTTGAAAACAATTATATACTGCACCCGACCCAGTTTGGTTTCCGCAAACACCTTAATACCGAAACCCTCCTAGTCACTCTCTCTGATCATGTCATCAGAGGCATGGACCAGGGCAACTGTTTTCTGCTCGCCCTACTTGATATATCTGCTGCCTTTGACACCATCAATCATAACCACCTTCTCTCACGACTTTCAGAAATAGGCATCTCAGGCGCAGCCCTCCTATGGTTCAAATCATACTTATCCAACAGGAAATTTGCTGTTAAAATAGGTAATGCTAAATCCTCACTCCACTCCCTGTCTCAAGGTGTCCCGCAAGGCTCCTCCTTATCCTCTACCTTATTCAATATCTATCTCACCCCCCTTTATCATTTCCTAACGAACCTCGGCCTTAAATTTTTCCTTTATGCCGATGATGTTCAAATTGTCATCCCCGTTCACACCTCCCTTTCGGATGCCCTAGCCTTCTGGAACACCTGCCTTTCCTCCATAAACCTCTTCCTCACCAATATGCACCTTGCATTAAACTCCTCCAAAACGGAACTCCTTCTCATATCCCAACATCAACCCCCCAACCCCTCAATTTCCAATGACCCAGCCTTCAAAGCCCTCTCGGCCCAACAAAGTGTGAGAGATTTGGGAGTCATTCTAGATCAACAGCTAAACCTCAAAAAATACATTAGTTCGATTCTGAAAGAAGGCTTTTTTAAGCTTAATGTTCTAAAAAAGCTTAGACCCCTCCTACATTATCACGATTTCCGGACTGTTATCCAGGACACCCTTTCCACCAAGTTTGATTACTGCAACTCTCTCTTGCTTGGCCTTCCTTATTCCACTATCAAACCATTACAAATGTTCCAAAATGCAGTTGCCAGGGTCATCACAAACACTCTGAAGTCAGACCACATTACCCCTGTACTCAAAGACCTACATTGGCTCCCCATCACATCACGCATCATCTTCAAAACTCTCTCAATCATTCACAAATCTATATACTGTCATAACTCCAACTGGCTAGATGAACCCTTCCATTTTACTCACTCTGACAGACCCACTAGAGCCGTCTATAGAGGAACCCTCACAGTACCTTCCTTAAAAAAAGCCCACCTCTCCTCCACCAGGGACCGCGCAATCTCAATTGCAGGCCCCAGGCAATGGAATTCCCTACCTACCCTGCTCAGACTTGAACCATGCTATGCTAAATTCAGAAAAAAACTAAAGACTTGGCTCTTTCGACAAGCCTATCCTGATTAGAGCCTCTCTTTGACCCCCCCTTCAACTAGAGCCTTCCCTTGTCCCCCCTCACTAGAGCCTCCCTTTGACCCCCCTCTCTTCCTCTACTCAACTTGATGGCCTTTCGGATCTCAAATCCTCCTTTTACCATAAATCATGTCCGACATGTTAGTTAATGTTCTTTTTTGTCATAGCTCTTGTAAATACTTCAATTTTGTACCTTGTATATATTTTACCTTATTGCCCTCTTGTTACTTCTCCTAATATCTTATTACGAGTTACGCTGTACTTCCTCCTGCTCTATTTTTCTCTTGTGTAATCTGCACGTTTTATGCTCCCCTCCCCCCTCCCTGTTCATTGTACTTTGTTTCCAAACTGTCTGTTATATTGTAAACCGGCGTGATGTTTGCACACTAATGCCGGTATATAAAAGTTTTAAATAAATAAATAAACTTCAGTCATTGTCCTGTAGGGAACCCTTCTTGCGCATTTCTGAGTCCGGAGTTAGTCTCCGGACGGTTCCTTCCTTTCTACCCAAAGTAGTTTCTTCCTTTCATCTGAACCAGTTGGTGGAGCTTCCAACATTTTCTCATATAGACAGATTGGATACCCTTTCCAGGGATTTGAGGAAGCTGGATGTGCGTAGGGCCCTCTTACGCTATCTGGAAGTCACTAATGGTTTTCGGGTTTTGGATCACCTCTTCATTCTTTGGAAGGGTCCTAAGAAGGGTAATATGGCATCCAAGATCACCATCTCGCAGTGGTTGAAGGAAGCCATAAATTCTGCGTACCTTTTAGCTGGTCGACACTTGCCTTTGGGACTGAAGGCGCACTCTACTCGCTCCCAGGCGGCTTCCTGGGCGGAGTGTCAGCAGATCTCCCCACTAGAGATCTGTAGAGCAGCAACTTGGAAATTGTTGCACACGTTCGCACGTCATTATCGTCTGGATGTCCAGGGAGGGCGATTTCGGAGCAGGCGTGTTGAGAGCGGGCCTCTCCGTTTCCCACCCCAAGTAGTTGAGCTCTGGTACATCCCAGGAGTCTGGACTGATCCGGTACGTACAGGGAAAAGAAAATTAGGTCTTACCTTCGATAATTTTCGTTCCTGTAGTACCAAGGATCAGTCCAGAGTCCCTCCCACTGCTGCATTAAGTTCAGAGAGTCCACTGTTCCTAAATCTGCTCTAAATTTGTTGGCTCTGAGTAGTTCCTTATATCTGTTTCTTACCGTTTGTCTGGGTCAGGTCATTGTTGGAGGGGAGTGACCCGAGGGTTCCCTGGTTGATCTTCATGTATATAGTTAGTTTACAGTTGGGGATCATTCTGCTTTGACATTGCGTAATACAGGCTGTGGGTGGCACTCTGGTATGTATGTCAGAGCCTGTCATATCTTGCTCTGTCTCCACCTGCTGGTGCGGAGGCAAAACCCAGGAATCTGGACTGATCCTTGGTACTACAGGAACGAAAATTATCGAAGGTAAGAACCTAATTTTCTTTTTGAAACACATGGCTCTATATCTAGGTCCCATGTGGCTCAAATAGCTTACGCTAACTGCACAGGTCTCAGACTTGTAGGAAGAAAAGAGGCCGAAGCAGCAGTGACCAGGTTACAAGTGCTAGACAGAAGATGGAGGTGAGGGGAATTAAATAAATGGTCAGCCAGAGATCAAAGCTCCAGGGAAGAACCAGAGACTTGGGTCACTAATGAACGCACTTTAGCATGAACACCCTGTGTTCATAGATAACAATGCCATTGCCCAAAACAGTAAAATAATTCCTGACCCTTAGCTGTGGGGGAGTGAGGGATAAAGCCTGGGATAAGCACAGAGGATCCTTAGCTGTGGGGGAGTGAGGGGTAAAGCCTGGGATAAGCACAGAGGATCCTTAGCTGTGAGGGAGTGAGGGGTAAAGCCTGGGATAAGCACAGAGGATCCTTAGCTGTGGGGGAGTGAGGGGTAAAGCCTGGGATAAGCACAGAGGATCCTTAGCTGTGAGGGAGTGAGGGGTAAAGCCTGGGATAAGCACAGAGGATCCTTAGTTGTGAGGGAGTGAGAGGTAAAGCCTGGGATAAGCACAGAGGATCCTTAGCTGTGGGGGAGTGAGAGGTAAAGCCTGGGATAAGCACAGAGGATCCTTAGCTGTGGGGGAGTGAGAGGTAAAGCCTGGGATAAGCACAGAGGATCCTTAGCTGTGAGGGAGTGAGAGGTAAAGCCTGGGATAAGCACAGAGGATCCTTAGCTGTGGGGGAGTGAGGGGGTAAAGCCTGGGATAAGCACAGAGGATCCTTAGCTGTGAGGGAGTGAGAGGTAAAGCCTGGGATAAGCACAGAGGATCCTTAGCTGTGAGGGAGTGAGGGGTAAAGCCTGGGATAAGCACAGAGGATCTTTAGCTGTGGGGGAGTGAGAGGTAAAGCCTGGGATAAGCACAGAGGATCCTTAGCTGTGAGGGAGTGAGGGGTAAAGCCTGGGATAAGCACAGAGGATCCTTAGCTGTGGGGGAGTGAGAGGTAAAGCCTGGGATAAGCACAGAGGATCCTTAGCTGTGGGGGAGTGAGAGGTAAAGCCCGGGATAAGCACAGAGGATCCTTAGCTGTGAGGGAGTGAGGGGTAAAGCCTGGGATAAGCACAGAGGATCCTTAGCTGTGGGGGAGTGAGGGGTAAAGCCTGGGATAAGCACAGAGGATCCTTAGCTGTGAGGGAGTGAGAGGTAAGAACATAAGAACATAAGAAATTGCCATGCTGGGTCAGACCAAGGGTCCATCAAGCCCAGCATCCTGTTTCCAACAGAGGCCAAACCAGGCCACAAGAACCTGGCAATTACCCAAACACCTAGAAGATCCCATGCTACTGATGCAATTAATAGCAGTGACTATTCCCTAAGTAAACTTGATTAATAGCCATTAATGGACTTCTCTTCCAAGAACTTATCCAAACCTTTTTTGAACCCAGCTACACTAACTGCACTAACCACATCCTCTGGCAACAAATTCCAGAGATTTATTGTGCGTTGAGTGAAAAAGAATTTTCTCCGATTAGTCTTAAATGTGCTACTTGCTAACTTCATGGAATGCCCCCTAGTCCTTCTATTATTCGAAAGTGTAAATAACCGAGTCACATCTACTCGTTCAAGACCTCTCATGATCTTAAAGACCTCTATGATATCCCCCCTCAGCCGTCTCTTCTCCAAGCTGAACAGCCCTAACCTCTTCAGCCTTTCCTCATAGGGGAGCTGTTCCATCCCCTTTATCATTTTGGTTGCCCTTCTCTGTACCTTCTCCATTGCAACTATATCTTTCTTGAGATACGGCGACCAGAATTGTACACAGTATTCAAGGTGTGGTCTCACCATGGAGCGATATAGAGGCATTATGACATTTTCCGTTTTATTAACCATTCCCTTCCTAATAATTCCTAACATTTTATTTGCTTTTTTGACTGCTGCAGCACACTGAGCTGACGATTTCAATGTATTATCTACTATGACGCCTAGATCTCTTTCTTGGGTGGTAGCTCCTAATATGGAACCTAACATCGTGTAACTACAGCTAGGGTTATTTTTCCCTATATGCAACACCTTGCACTTGTCCACATTAAATTTCATCTGCCATTTGGATGCCCAATCTTCCAGTCTTGCAAGGTCCTCCTGTAATGTATCACAGTCTGCTTGTGATTTAACTACTCTGAATAATTTTGTATCATCTGCAAATTTGATAACATCACTCATCGTATTCCTTTCCAGATCATTGATATATATATTGAAAAGCACCGGTCCAAGTACAGATCCCTGAGGCACTCCACTGTTTACCCTTTTCCACTGAGAAAATTGACCATTTAGTCCTACTCTCTGTTTCCTGTCTTTTAACCAGTTTGTAATCCACGAAAGGACATCGCCTCCTATCCCATGACATTTTAGTTTTCGTAGAAGCCTCTCATGAGGGACTTTGTCAAACGCCTTCTGAAAATCCAAATACACTACATCTACTGGTTCACCTTTATCCACATGTTTATTAACCCCTTCAAAAAAATGAAGCAGGTTTGTTAGGCAAGACTTCCCTTGGGTAAATCCATGTTGACTGTGTCCCATTAAATCATGTCTTTCTATATGCTCTACAATTTTGATCTTGAGGATAGTTTCCACTATTTTTCCCGGCACTGAAGTTAGGCTCACTGGTCTATAGTTACCCGGATCACCCCTGGAGCCTTTTTTAAATATTGGGGTTACATTGGCCACCCTCCAGTCTTCAGGTACAATGGATGATTTTAATGATAGGTTACAAATTTTAACTAATAGGTCAGAAATTTCATTTTTGAGTTCCTTTAGTACCCTGGGATGCATACCATCCGGTCCAGGTGACTTGCTACTCTTTTTGTCAATCTGGCCTACTACATCTTCCAGGTTGACAGTGATTTCGTTCAGTTCGTCTGACTCATCACCCCTGAAAACCAACTCCGGAACTGGTATCTCCCCAACATCCTCACTAGTAAACACGGAAGCAAAGAATTCATTTAGTCTTTCTGCAATGGCCTTATCTTCCCTAAGAGCCCCTTTAACCCCTGTGTCATCTAATGGTCCAACCGACTCCCTCACAGGTTTCTTGCTTTGGATATATTTAAAAAAGTTTTTATTATGAGTTTTTGCCTCTATGGCCAACTTCATTTCAAATTCTCTCTTCGCTTGTTTTATCAATGTTTTACACTTAACTTGACAATGCTTATGTTTTATCCTATTTTCTTCAGATGGATCTTTCTTCCAATTTTTGAAGGATGATTTTTTTGGCTAAAATAGCCTCTTTCACCTCACCTTTTAACCATGACGGTAATCGTTTTGCCTTCCTTCCTCCTTTCTTAATGCGTGGAATACATATGGACTGCGCCTCTAGGATTGTATTTTTAAACAATATCCAAGCCTGTTGAACACTTTTAACCTTTGCAGCTGCACCTTTCAGTTTTTTTCTGACTATTTTCCTCATTTTATCAAAGTTTCCCTTTTGAAAGTTTAGTGTTAGAGCTGCAGATTTACTTATTGTCCCCCCTACCAGTTATTAGCTTAAATTTGATCATGTTATGATCACTGTTGCCAAGTGGCCCCACCACCGTTACCTCTCTCACCAAATCCTGTGTTCCACTAAGAATTAAATCTAAATAGCTCCCTTTCTTGTTGGTTCCTGAACCAATTGCTCCATAAAACAATCATTTATTACATCCAGTCAATATTGGGGTAATTGAAATCTCCCATTATTATTGCACTGCCAAATTGGTTTGCTTCCCTGATTTCTCTTAGCATTTCATCATCTGTCTGACCATTTTGTCCAGGTGGACGGTAGTATACTCCTATCACTATACTCTTACCCAACACACATGGGATTTCTACCCATATAGATTCTACTGAGCATTTAGTCTCTTGTATGATCTTTAGCCTGGGATAAGCACAGAGGATCCTTAGCTGTGAGGGAGTGAGGGGTAAAGCCTGGGATAAGCACAGAGGATCCTTAGCTGTGAGGGAGTGAGAGGTAAAGCCTGGGATAAGCACAGAGGATCCTTAGCTGTGGGGGAGTGAGGGGTAAAGCCTGGGATAAGCACAGAGGATCCTTAGCTGTGAGGGGTAAAGCCTGGGATAAGCACAGAGGATCCTTAGCTGTGGGGGAGTGAGGGGTAAAGCCTGGGATAAGCACAGAGGATCCTTAGCTGTGGGAGAGTGAGGGGTAAAGCCTTTTCCCTGTACGTACCAGGATCAGTCCAGGACACCTGGGTTGTGACTCCGCACCAGTAGATGGAGACAGACTAAAACTTGTGGGCGGAGCCATATATGCTCCTGTGCCAGTCACCTTTATCCACATGTTTATTAACTCCTTCAAAAAAGTGAAGCAGATTTGTGAGGCAAGACTTGCCCTGGGTAAAGTCATGCTGACTTTGTTCCATTAAACCATGTCTTTCTATATGTTCTGTGATTTTGATGTTTAGAATACTTTCCACTATTTTTCCTGGCACTGAAGTCAGGCTAACCGGTCTGTAGTTTCCCGGATCGCCCCTGGAGCCCTTTTTAAATATGGGAGTTATATTAGCTATCTTCCAGTCTTCAGGTACAATGGATGATTTTAATGATAGGTTACAAATTTTTACTAATAGGTCTGAAATTTCATTTTTTAGTTCCTTCAGAACTCTGGGGTGTATACCATCCGGTCCAGGTGATTTACTACTCTTCAGTTTGTCAATCAGGTCTACCACATCTTCTAGGTTCACCGTGATTTGGTTCAGTCCATCTGAATCATTACCCATGAAAACCTTCTCCATTACGGGTACCTCCCCAACATCCTCTTCAGTAAACACCGAAGAAAAGAAATCATTTAATCTTTCCACGATGGCCTTATCTTCTCTAAGTGCCCCTTTAACCCCTAGATCATCTAACGGTCCAACTGACTCCCTCACAGGCTTTCTGCTTCGGATATATTTTAAAAGGTTTTTACTGTAAATTTTTGCCTCTACGGCCAACTTTTTTTCAAATTCTTATCAATGTCTTACATTTAACTTGCCAACGTTTATGCATTATTCTATTTTCTTCTGTTGGATCCTTCTTCCAATTTTTGAATGAAGATCTTTTGGCTAAAATAGCTTCTTTCATAGAAACATAGAAACATAGAAACATAGAAATGACGGCAGAAGAAGACCGAATGGCCCATCCAGTCTGCCCAGCAAGCCTCACACATTTTTTCTCTCATTCTTATCTGTTACTCTTAGCTCCTTGTTCTATTCCCCTTCCACCCCCACCATTAATGTAGAGAGCAGTGATGGAGCTGCATGCAAGTGAAATATCTAGCTTGATTAGTTAGGGGTAGTAGGGGCAGTAACCGCCGCGATAAGCAAGCTACACCCATGCTTATTTGTTTTACCTAGACTATGTTGTACAGCTCTTGTTGGTTTTTTTTTTTTTTTTTTCTTCTCCCCTGCTGTAGAAGCAGAGAGCCATGCTGGATATGCATTGAAAGTGAAGTATCAGGCACATTTGGTTGGGGTAGTAACCGCCGTAACAAGCCAGCTACTCCTCGCTTTGTGATTGCGAATCCTTTTTTTTCTTCACCCCTGTCGTTGAAGCTATGCAGGATATGCGTGAAGCATCAGGTTTTTTGTTTTTTTTTTTTTTTTTTCCCCCTGCCCTTGAAGCAGAGAGCTATGCTGGAAATGCGTGATGTATCAGTCTTTCTCCCATGCCGATGCAGGAGAGAACCATGCTGGATATGCATGGAAAGTGAAGTATCAGGCACATTTGGTTTGGGGTAGTAACCGCCGTAACAAGCCAGCTACTCCCCGCGTTTTGAGTGCGAACCCTTTTTCTTCTCCTTAACCATGCTAGTGATCGTTTTGCCTTCTTTCCACCCTTCTTAATGTGTAGAATACATCTGGACTGTGCTTCTAGGATGGTATTTTTCAACAATGACCAAACCTGGGATAAGCACAGAGGATCCTTAGCTGTGGGGGAGTGAGGGGTAAAGCCTGGGATAAGCACAGAGGATCCTTAGCTGTGGGGGAGTGAGGGGTAAAGCCTGGGATAAGCACAGAAAATCCTTAGCTTTGAGGGAGTGAGGGGTAAAGCCTGGGATAAGCACAGAGGATCCTTAGCTGTGAGGGAGTGAGGGGTAAAGCCTGGGATAAGCACAGAGGATCCTTAGCTGTGGGGGAGTGAGGGGTAAAGCCTGGGATAAGCACAGAGGATACTTAGCTGTGAGGGAGTGAGGGGTAAAGCCTGGGATGAGCACACAGGATACTTAGCTGTGAGGGAGTGAGGGGTAAAGCCTGGGATGAGCACACAGGATCCTTAGCTGTGAGGGAGTGAGAGGTAAAACCTGGGATAAGCACAGAGGATCCTTAGCTGTGAGGGGTAAAGCCTGGGATAAGCACAGAGGATCCTTAGCTGTGGGGGAGTGAGAGGTAAAGCCTGGGATAAGCACAGAGGATCCTTAGCTGTGGGGGAGTGAGGGGTAAAGCCTGGGATAAGCACAGGGGATCCTTAGCTGTGGGGGAGTGAGAGGTAAAGCCTGGGATAAGCACAGAGGATCCTTAGCTGTGGGAGAGTGTGAGGTAAAGCCTGGGGTAATTATTAGAATAATTACTGTTTGGATGTCTAAACTCTGAAATCGGTGACTCTCCGTGGTATTTTGTCTATAATAGGCAGACTAAATATCTTTGTGGTCTTTGTCTGCCATCATGTTTCATGATCTTGCCTCCAGAGCTTGTCCCTAATGTTCCCAGTGGAGCTCTCTGATGTGAAAATCTGACTCAGCAAGGGGAATGTGTTGATAGCTTGAGTTGATTTTGATTTAAATAACTTGCATGTTGTACTCTCCTGTTTCCCCAGGAATCAAGATGACTATCAACTTGTGAGAAAACTAGGCCGTGGCAAATATAGCGAAGTGTTTGAAGCCATTAACATTACAAACAATGAGAAGGTGGTGGTGAAGATCCTGAAGGTGAGTGCAGGGAGAGGCCTGCCCCGGGTTTCATATGTAAATGATGTATGTACGGAGGAGATGACACCAGCAGCTGCAAGCATCTCTCAGCTGTCAATGTGCACCTAAGGGGCAGCGCTCGGCCATTGCACCAGCCGTGTATATTTACGTTGTGGATACTCATGGGGATGCTGTGGCTGCAGCGTTCATAGCTCCCATGCTCTGTATGTTTATCAAGTGCACACTCCTGCTGTGTGTATGTAGAATGTGCACATGATCAACTTTAGGATAAATTCTCCTTTTGTGGTTGTTTATAATGTGCTTGCTTAGTGTTTGCTTAGGTCAGTCCCAACGAGTGGGTTATGCACCTCTACCAGCAGATGGAGACAGAGCAAAAGCTGACATCACGGCTATATAGTCCCGCCCCGACATCAGACCGCTATTCTCTGTCTCCAGCAGATGGTGGTCATGCATTTCCCTTCGGGGGGGGGGCGTGCCTGTGAGTAAATAAAAAGGAAGAAAGGAAGAAGAAGGAATAAAAAGGAAATATGGGAAGACAAGTATACCACGTGCCTCCCTGAGGTGATGCTGTTTGGTCCCTCCCTCAGTAGAGTGCCCTCAGTCCGGTAGCCTTCACTGCTGTGGTCCAGAAATTCCAGTAGCGGTTGCAAGCCAAACAAGGCTCGGCATTCAAGGCTTTAGCCGTCTCCCCCCGAAGCCAGCATCAGTTTCTACTCTCAGCCAAGGAAGGCTGAGCTCATGTAAAGGCTTTTTGCTATATAAATAAAAATAATACAGCAGCAAGAGGAAAGCAGATGAAATTTAATGTGGATAAGTGCAAGGTGATGCATATAGGGAAAAATAACCCATGCTATAATTACACAATGTTGGGTTCCATATTAGGTGCTACAACCCAAGAAAGAGATCTAGGTGTCATAGTGGATAACACATTGAAATCGTCGGCTCAGTGTGGCTGCGGCAGTCAAAAAAGCAAACAGAATGTTGGGAATTATTAGGAAGGGAATGGTGAATAAAACGGAAAATGTCATAATGCCTCTGTATCGCTCCATGGTGAGACCGCACCTTGAATACTGTGTACAATTCTGGTCGCCGCATCTCAAAAAAGATATAATTACGATGGAGAAGGTACAGAGAAGGGCAACCAAAATGATAAGGGGATGGAACAGCTCCCCTATGAGGAAAGACTAAAGAGGTTAGGACTTTTCAGCTTGGAGAAGAGACGGCTGAGGGGGGATATGATAGAGGTCTTTAAAATCATGAGAGGTCTAGAACGGGTAGATGTGAATCGGTTATTTACTCTTTCGGATAATAGAAAGACTAGGGGGCACTCCATGAAGTTAGCATGGGGCACATTTAAAACTAATTGGAGAAAATTCTTTTTTACTCAACGCACAATTAAACTCTGGAATTTGCTGCCAGAGGATGTGGTTAGTGCAGTTAGTATAGCTGTGTTTAAAAAAGGATTGGATAAGTTCTTGGAGGAGAAGTCCATTACCTGCTATTACCATATTTTTCGCTCCAAAAGTGGGGGGAAAATGTATGTGCGTCTTATGGCGCGAATATAAAAAAACCCCCTAAAAATCTAATAAACCCCTCCCCCTCCCCCCTCCCCCCACCCTCCTGACCCCCCCCCAAGACCTGCCAAAAGTCCCTGGTGTCCAGTGATGGTCCGTCGGCTGCCATTGTGGTTACTGGCAGCCGACGGCCCTTTGCCCTTACTATGTCACAGGGGCTACTGCTGCCATTGGTCGGCCCCAGTGACATAGTGAGGGCAAAGGGCCGTCGGCACCATTTTGATTACTGGCAGCCGATGGACCAAGCCCAGGAGATCGCTCCCGGGACCGTTCCTGGACCCCCGCTGGACCACCAGGGACTTCTGGCAGGTCTTGGGGGGGGGGGGGGGGGTCAGGAGGGTGGGGGTTAAGTAATTTAAAGGGTTGGGGTGGGGTTTTTTTTTTTTGGGAGGGGGGGTTCCCAGAGAAAGATAAAAGTTTTCTGATCTGGGGGAGTGGACCGAAATGGCCCTCCCCAGACCCGAAAACAAAATGGGAGAAAAAAAAATGTTATGCACTTCCCTAATTTTGCTCCATAAGATGCAGAGACGCCTGGGGACAGAGCTGGTTTAGCACAAAAATTTTTTTTTTTTTAATTTTAGCCCTCTGAATCCTAGGTGCATCTTATGGTCAGGTGCGTCTTATGGAGCAAAAAATACGGTAATTAAGTTCCCTTAGAGAATAGCCACTGCCATTAGCAATGGTTACATGGAATAGACTTAGTTTTGGGTACTTGCCAGGTTCTTATGGCCTGGATTGGCCACTGTTGGAAACAGGATGCATGTTCTTGTGTCTTTTTGGGAGGAAATGGCTATATAGCGCCATTTGCCTCCTGAGGGATAGCATGCTTTCTTTCCTTCAGTGGAGTGCCTCAGTCCGGGAGCCTTGATGGTCCTGGCCCTAGTGTGTGATTAGCGGTTGCAGGCTGAGAGAGGCTTGGTGGTATGGGCTTATCTCTTTCCCCCCCCCCCTCCCCCTCCTCCGTAGCCAGTACTCATTCCTGCTCTCAGCACGGAGGCCTGAGCTCAGGTGAACATTTCTCTTATTGAAAAAAAACAAGTCTTAGGCTAACCCGGTCACGTCTCTGGGGAGTTCTGTGAGCTGAGGCGGCAGTGCAAGCATGGCGGGTTGAGCAGCCTTAGGGCTAGGCCCCGCTCGCAGGCTTCTCCCTTTTTGAACATGTGGTAGGCCATGAGGAGTTTTGGCACATTTTTGTGCTGTGGGCCACTTGGCCCATGCCTGTTCGCCCATTTGTGCTTCCTGCTTAGACACCTTGGTGTACTGGGAGCCCAGATTTGGATGCTGAGTTGGGCATGCGGCCTAGGCACGTATATGTGTGTGCACACTTTTTGGGCGCCCATTTTGGGTGTGGGTTTATGTGCACATATTCCAGTTGTGAGCTTTGACTATGCTGCATGCTTACAACTATGGCACCCGTGGTGAGGAAGCCTAAGCACTTATCTATTTGTGCTGCATGCCACTTCAGGGTCATTCAGCCACAGCTTTCTTTAAGCCTGTGTCAGCTTTGCCTGGATGCTCGGGGCGATTTCCCCACTAGCTCTCAGGGTGTCACGTTTGAGCCTGTGAGGCCTGGTATGAACCCTTCTTCCAGGTCCAGTCTTCTGTATCGGCAGTGCTGTATAAGGTTGGTTCGTGCATTCCAAGTTCTCCTCCCTCCTGGCTCCAAGGCCAAGCTCCAAGACACAATACAGCCTGACTAAGCTCAAATGCAGGTGAATCAAAATGATACCAATTATATTGATGGTGATAGGGAACGTTTCCACACCTTTGGAGCCAAATTGAACTTTACTCCATTTCTTTCTTAGAAAAGAGTTGCCGGGTTTGGTCTGTCAGGCATTGAAGACCCTCAGAGTGGCTGGGACTAGCTTCGTGGGAATGCAGAAGATAGTTCCTGTTTTGCTACCCTAGACAAGACTTCTTGTTTCTTTCTTTCTGGGTTGCACTCCAGGAATTGACTGATCTGGAATGGAATGCACCGGGGCGTCCTTTCAATAGGACACATCTTGGTGGGTTTATACCCTTTGGATCCGCAGACCAAAGAGTAGTTGTGTTTCCCTAGGTAGAGAGAGGTGCGGTACTGAAGGATGCTCAGGGTAGAAGGATTGAGGTTATCCTAAAGCAAAGCCTTTGGCCTTATAGGGTAGGTTCTTCCCAGAGGTCCCACCCCTTCCGCAGATCTCAGTCCTTTCTCCCCTGAGGACTTTGAAAGGATGCAGCCTCCAGAGGTTGAGCTCCTCGGTCTTCCAGTGAAGGTTTGCAGGCTCATCTGTTGGTTCAGGAGATAGCTGGCGTCTCTCCCATTTTTACCATGAGTGGGTCCAGATTAATTTGGATCAATGTGTTCTCGAAGCTCAAAGCTTTTTGGGATGGGTATGCTCTAGAATTTCTTCACATTCCTCTGGATGTCTTCATGGTCTCTCTATTTAACTCTCCTTAGCAGAGGGTAGAAGTGGAAGTAATGTGACAACGGATGTTGAACCTGAAAGCAGTATTTCCTGTTTCTCATTTGCAGAGATATACAGCCTGTTATTCTATTTATTTGGTCATGTCTAAGAAAGAAAGTTCGTATTGGCCTTGAATGCATATTCCCACCTGTTGGGAACATCAGCAGTCTATTTTGCTATTCTGAATCTTTAGGAGTTTCGAGGTCTTGCCTTCAGGGTAGCTGTGCCACCCAGGACCTTTTTCCTTGCTCAAGGGGGCGATAATGGTGGCTCTCCATAAGGATTGCATTCTAGTTCTTCCTTCTCTGGTTGGCTGGCTGATTCACACCAAAACCATGGAAGAGAGTCTTCTCGCTTCAAGTAGGATGGTTCCTTGCTACAGGAACTAGGCTTGGTGCTGAATCTGGCCTAGAGTGATTTGCAGCCATCTCAGACCCTGGAGTATCTCGAGGTTCAGTTCGATAAAAGATGGGGTGGAGTATTCCTGCTGCAGATTTGGATCCACACCTTGATGCTGTGACTTTGATCCCTGCAGAACCTTGTTTGTGTGACTGGGGGGGGGGTCTTATCTACAGGTCTGGGAGTTAATACCTGCCGCATTAGAAGTGGTTCCCTGGGAGAAGACACATATGTGCCCTCTTCAGTGCCCATTGACTTCCTGTTGGAGTCCACAGTCGAAGACCTATGTGGTGAGGCTGTTCCTCCCGTTAGAGATGACATCCCAATTGGACTGGTGATTACAGGTGGATCATCAGGAAAAGAATTTCCCTGACGTCGCCAGATTGGTTGGTACTCAAGACAGATGCGAGCCTCCGGCACTGTGGGGGCTCACTCTCAGACGTTGGTGGTGTAAGGGCGCTTGAATGCAGAAAAGCAGCATTGGACACCAACAAACTGGAAGCACGAGCAGTTTGGTTGACATGCTGGTGATTCACTGAGTGGCTAGAGCATATGCGCCTTACTTATGGCCGGAAGGAACAACATCAGAGCTGATTTCCTCATCAAGAGAAACTTGGACCTAGGAGAATGGGAGCTGGCAGATGAGGTCTTCTGCTCCTGGTGAACCACTGGGGCCTATCGGATCTAGGCCTGTTGGCGAACTTCAACAACGCAAAGGTTCCACACTTCTTCAGTTGCAGGCGGAACCCAAAAGCAATGAGCATCGATGCTCTTCTTCAGGAATGGCCGCGTGGCAGCCTGCTGTATGGGTTTCCCCCTGGTCTCTGATAGGCAGGCTGGTCCAGAAGTTTTACAAGTCAAACCAACACCGTCCTTTTGCAGGCTCCGTACTGGGTTCGAAGACATGGTATGCCAATTTCCAGAGACTTCTGGTAGACAGTCCCTTTGGGCTACCGTCTTAGATGGATCTGTTACATCAGGGGCTCATTATGCTAGCGCAGCGCTTCTCAACCGGTGTGTCGCGACACACTAGTGTGTCGCCAAGCACCGGCTGGTGTGTCACGTGCTCCCGGTCTCTCCCGCTGTTCTTTCTCCCCTGCTGCCGTTGCCGCCAGGCTATCAGTACGTTCAAGCCCAGTGGGAACAGCAGCAGTGCTAAAAAAGCTGTGGCACCTGCGGCTGGCCTTTTCTTCTTCCCGCGCCTACCCCCCCCCCCCCCCCCCCGTGACCGGGAACAGGAAGTGATACGCGGTGTGCGGGAAGGAGAAAGAGCCGTGCCGCGTGATAAAGTAGCAGCGGCGGCTGCAGCATCGGCCCCCGAGCAATTGAAGCAGCCGGTAATCGAGAAAGGAGACAGCAGCATGAGCCTCCTGTGGCCAATGGGATTCTTCTTTCTTGGCTTGTGGGGGCTGGAGGAGGAGGCTGCTGCAGCTACCATTTGTACTCGGGGGGGGGGGAAGTGAGTGAGAGAAAGAGAGAGAAGCAGCCAGCCAGCCTGTGTGTAAGTGAGAGAATGTATTTGATTGAGAGCATGTGTGTGATTGAGAAAACTGGTCAGAGAGCTGATGTATGTGTATATGTGAGAGATAATAAAAGTGACTGCTCAAGGAGATGACTGATGTGTATGTGAGAGTGTGAGACAGTCAGGGATGTGACTGATGTGTGTGTGTGTGTGTGTGAGAGAGAGAAAAAGCATGGACGTGAGAAATCTGGGTATGTGAGAAAGCATGGGCGTAAGAAGCCTGGTGTTGTGGGGGTGTGTGTGAAAAAGCATGGGAGTGAGAAGCCTGATTATGTGAGAGAGAGCATGGGAGTGGGAAGCCTGTGTGTGTGTGTGTGCATGCATGAGAGAGAGACTGGTTGGTAAGGTGATGGTGTGTATGAGAGAAAGAGACTGGTGTGTGTGAATGTGAGAGAAAGAATGTGATTCAGGGAATGAGAAGCCTGTGCAGTGGAGAGCGAGCATGGAAATGAGAGAGAGACTGGTGTGTGTGTAACAGAGAGAAAGTGATTATGGGAATGAGAAGCCTGTGCATGTGAAGAGTGAGCATGGGAGTGAGAAACCTGGGTGTGTGTGAGACACAGCATGGGAGGGAGAAGCCTGTATATGTAAGACAGAACATGGAAGTGGGAAGCCTGTGTGTGTGTGTGTATGCATGAGAGAGATCAGGTGACTGGTGTGTATATATGTGTGTGAGAGAGAGAGAGAGAGAGAAAGAAAGTGATTGTAGGAATGAGAAGCTTGTGCATGTGAAGAGTGAGCATGGGAGTGAGAAATCTGGGTGTGTGTGACACAGCATGGGAGTGAGAAGCCTGTATATCTGAAAGAGAACATGGGAGTGGGAAGCCTGTGTGTGTGTGTATGCATATGAGAGATCAGGTGACTGGTGTGTGTGTGTGTGTGTGAGAGAGAGAAAGTGATTATGGGAATGAGAAACCTGTGCATGTGGAGAGAACAAGCATGGGAGTGAGAGACTGGTGAGTGTGTGTGAGACAGAGAAAGTGATTATGAGAGTGAGAAGCCCATATATGTAAGTAGAACACAGGAGTGGGAAGCCTGTGTGTGTGTGTATGGTATGAGAGAAACTGTTCAGGAAGGTGACTGGTGTGTGTGTGTGCCAAAGACTGTTTGGGAGATGATTGGTGTGTGAGAGACAGAAACTGGTCATGGGGGCATGACTTGTATGGTGTGTGTGTGAGACACATGGGCCCTAAGGAAGAGCACCATGAGTATAGAGCTTAGCTTCTACTGCTGCTTCTGGTGTGTGCCATGGCCTGCATGGAAGGGGAGTAGGAGAGCTGCTGGAGGGGGTAGGTAAAGGTAGCTTTTTAAGTTTATTTTTCTTGACTGCCATTTTAATTGTTTAATATTATGTGATGTGTCTGCTTTTTTTGAAATATTTTATTGGTGTTTGGCCATTGGCACTGGCATGGACGTCATCAAATCCGCAGCATCGACACTGTCCACTCTGTTGCAGATCTTAGTGTCATCCGCAAAAAGACAAACCTTACCTTCTATCCCGTCCGTAATGTCGCTCACAAAGATATTGAACAGGACCGGTCCCAACACGGATCCTTGCGGTACACCACTTAACACCGCTCTCTCTTCAGAGAGAGCTCCATTTACCATCACACATTGTCTTCTGTCTGTCAATCAGTTTGCAATTCAGGCCACCACCTCGACACTCACTCCTAAGCTTCTCATTTTATTCACCAGTCTCCTGTGCGGGACTGTGTCAAAAGCTTTGCTGAAGTCCAAGTAGATGACATCAAGCGCTCTTCCTTGATCCAATTCCTTGGTTACCCAGTCAAAAAAGTCAATCAGATTTGTCTGACAGGATCTCCCCCTGGTGAATCCATGCTGCCTCTGGTCCAGCAATTCTCCCGACTGTAGATAGTTCACTATTCTCTCTTTCAACAGTGACTCCATTACTTTTCCCACCACTGAAGTGAGGCTAACCGGTCTGTAGTTACCAGCCTCTTCTCTGTTCCCACTCTTGTGAAGCGGGACCACCACCGCTCTTCTCCAATCACTCGGCACCACTCCCATTTCTAGGGATCTATTGAACAGGTCACACAGCGGAGCCGCCAGCTCATCTCTGAGCTCCCTCAGTATCCTGGGATGAACCTCATCAGGCCCCATGGCTTTGTCCACTTTCCAGGGATCTATTGAACAGGTCACACAGCGGAGCCACCAGCTCATCTCTGAGCTCCCTCAGTATCCTGGGATGAACCTCATCAGGCCCCATGGCTTTGTCCACTTTCCAGGGATCTATTGAACAGGTCACACAGCGGAGCCGCCAGCTCATCTCTGAGCTCCCTCAGTATCCTGGGATGAACCTCATCAGGCCCCATGGCTTTGTCCACTTTCCAGGGATCTATTGAACAGGTCGCACAGCGGAGCCACCAGCACATCTCTGAGCTCCCTCAGTATCCTGGGATGGACCTCATCAGGCCCCATGGCTTTGTCCACTTTCCAGGGATCTATTGAACAGGTCACACAGCGGAGCCGCCAGCTCATCTCTGAGCTCCCTCAGTATCCTGGGATGAACCTCATCAGGCCCCATGGCTTTGTCCACTTTCCAGGGATCTATTGAACAGGTCGCACAGCGGAGCCGCCAGCACATCTCTGAGCTCCCTCAGTATCCTGGGATGGACCTCATCAGGCCCCATGGCTTTGTCCACTTTGTTTCTCCAGCTCTTCCCATACATTTTCTACTGTAAATGGAGTTACATCTACTCCACTCCCCTCCAGTTTCTTGTTAACTAGCGAGGGTCCTTCTCCAGGGTCCTCTTTAGTGAACACAGAACTGATGTATTCGTTCCACACATTGATCCTTTCCACCTTTCAATTTCACTATACCACTTTGAACTTTTCTCTTTTCACTGATGTATCTGAAAAATGTTTTGTCACCTCTCTTTACCTCCTTGGCAATCCTCTCTTCCGCTTGACTTTTTGCCAGCACCAAGTAGAAACACAGTGGCTCTTTGCTGTGTGTCTACTTGGTGCTGGGCTGACAGATGTCATAGTGACTCTACCATTTCCATGCTTGCTGCTTTTCTGAGAACTATCACTGTGACTCTTAGCTGTTTTTTTTTTACTGTTTTGTGTTCCCAGCCTGTGAAAAAGAAGAAAATTAAACGAGAAATTAAAATCCTGGAGAATCTTCGAGGAGGTCCGAACGTTATCTCTCTTCTAGATATTGTCAAAGACCCTGTGGTAAGCTGCACAATGTGTGAATGCTGTGACAGTGTCCAAAATGTAATCAAATTCAACATCTGATAGGAGAAGATAAGCCAAAGAACTGCTTGACGATTTCCTGTTTTGGTTCCCACCCTTGAGCTGGTGGCTGCTGAGGAAACATTTACAAGTTCCTGGCCCAGCCATCACTCAGCATTAGCACCTGCTGGCTAGATTTCAGGTGCACGTACACTGGGTTCCACAGGAAGCTGCAGTCTGCGGCCTCCAGCCAAGAGTGGCTGTGATGATTGTGCTAGATGGGAGGAAGATGAAACCTGAGGAGGATCCCAAGTAGCTGGAAGGAAGGCACTGGGTGCTTTAACCTCAGGAGAGGCTCTTGATTGAACTGGAAGGAAACTACTGGGCCAAAACATAATTTGTTTTTAAAAGGGAGGACTACAGAAAAATGAGCAAATAGAAATGAAATTGGAAAGAGACATCCAGAAGGGTAAAAATGCTTTCAGGCAGCATGAAATCCACCTAAAAACTCCATATTAGAAGCTCAGAGTAAATGTGTTCCACCAATCCAAATAACACTGAAGAGTTCAAACATTAAGCCAGAATGGTCTAGTATTAGAGTAAAGACAGCTACCAGAGACAAAAAGACATTGTTCAAAAAGTGGAAATCGTGCCCAAAGGAAGAAAATTAGAAGAGTGCACAATATGGTAAGATAAGGGCTAATTAGCCCATCCAGTCTGCCCTTTTGTCCTTCACTTCAGTTCTGTATCAGTTTGTATAAATTTCTGTACTCAGCACCATCTTCCAACACCACCTCCCTCAAATCTTGTATCTGACCTCTCAGCCCCCTTCCAGTAATGCCATCTATGAAGACATTTTCAATTGTGTTTATCCTGGTTAATTAGCTTGACTGAAAATTGCTCTCAGTCAGTCCATCTAAAAGCATATGCAGGCTTCTGCAGTGTGTGTGTCCTTTTACTGGGGACGGTGATAAGGCAGGTCAAGAAAACATATACAGGCTTCCACAGTGCGTGTCCTTTTACTGGGGACAGTGGTGAGGCAAGTCAGGGAAACACATACAGGCTTCCACAGTGCATGTCCTTTTACTGGATTTATTTATTATTAAAATTTATATTCTGCACATTGCTTTGTAGTTCATGGCGGATTACAAAGGCTGCATTCATAATAAAATTTCAAAACAAACATTTGTAACAAACAAACACTAAAAAACAATTCATATAAGTCTTCATGCTAAGATCCATTATCTAACTGGGAGCGGTGATAAGGCAGGTCACGGAAATACGTGTACAGGCTTTTACAGTGCATGTTCTTTACTGGATGATGGGTGGTTAGGGAAACACGTGTACAGGCTTTTGTAGTGCATGTCCTTTACTGGATGAGGGGTGGTCAGGGAAACACGTGTACAGGCTTTTGTAGTGCATGTCCTTTACTGGATGAGGGGTGGTATTCCTGGGGGTGGTGATAAGGCTGGTCAGGGAAACGTGTAGAGGCTTTTGCAGTGCATGTCCTTTACTGGATGAGGGGTGATATTCCTGGGAGTGGTGGTAAGGCAGGTCAGGGAAACACGGGTACAGGCTTTTGCAGTGCATGTGCTTTACTGGATGAGGGGTGGTATTCCTGGGCGTGGTGGTAAGGCAGGTCAGGGAAACACGTGTACAGGCTTTTGCAGTGCATGTCCTTTACTGGATGAGGGGTGGTATTCCTGGGGGTGGTGGTAAGGCAGGTTAGGGAAACACGTGTACAGGCTTTGCAGTGCATGTCCTTTACTGGCTGAGGGGTGGTATTCCTGGGGGCGGTGGTAAGGCAGGTTAGGGAAACACGTGTACAGGCATTTGCAGTGCATGACCTTTACTGGATGAGGGGTGGTATTCCTGGGGGTGATGGTAAGGCAGCTCAGGGAAACACGTGTACAGGCTTTTGCAGTGCATGTCCTTTACTGGATGAGGGGTGGTCAGGGAAACACGTGTACAGGCTTTTGCAGTGCATGTCCTTTACTGGATGAGGGGTGGTATTCCTGGGAGCAGTGGTAAGGCAGGTCAGGGAAACACGTGTACAGGCTTTTGCAGTGCATGTGCTTTACTGGATGAGGGGTGGTCAGGGAAACACGTGTACAGGCTTTTGCTGTGCATGTCCTTTACTGGATGAGGGGTGGTATTCCTGGGGGCGGTGGTAAGGCAGGTCAGGGAAACACGTGTACAGGCTTTTGCAGTGCATGTGCTTTACTGGATGAGGGGTGGTCAGGGAAACACGTGTACAGGCTTTTGCAGTGCATGTGCTTTACTGGATGAGGGGTGGTCAGGGAAACACGTGTACAGGCTTTTGCAGCGCATGTCCTTTACTGGATGAGGGGTGGTATTCCTGGGCGTGGTGGTAAGGCAGATCAGGGAAACACGTGTACAGGCTTTTGCAGTGCATGTGCTTTACTGGATGAGGGGTGGTCAGGGAAACACGTGTACAGGCTTTTGCAGTGCATGTCCTTTACTGGATGAGGTGTGGTATTCCTGGGGCCGGTGATAAGGCAGATCAGGGAAACATGTGTACAGGCTTTTGCAGTGCATGTCCTTTACTGGATGAGGGGTGGTATTCCTGGGGGCGGTAGTAAGGCAGGTCAGGGAAACACGTGTACAGGCTTTTGCAGTGCATGTGCTTTACTGGATGA
The DNA here is from genome assembly GCF_901001135.1 of Rhinatrema bivittatum. Taxonomy (NCBI): domain Eukaryota; kingdom Metazoa; phylum Chordata; class Amphibia; order Gymnophiona; family Rhinatrematidae; genus Rhinatrema; species Rhinatrema bivittatum. The sequence continues at coordinate 816,682,156 of NC_042616.1, read as the reverse complement.
GGGGTGGTCAGGGAAACACGTGTACAGGCTTTTGCTGTGCATGTCCTTTACTGGATGAGGGGTGGTATTCCTGGGAGCAGTGGTAAGGCAGGTCAGGGAAACACGTGTACAGGCTTTTGCAGTGCATGTGCTTTACTGGATGAGGGGTGGTCAGGGAAACACGTGTACAGGCTTTTGCTGTGCATGTCCTTTACTGGATGAGGGGTGGTATTCCTGGGGGGGGTGGGTAAGGCAGGTCAGGGAAACACGTGTACAGGCTTTTGCAGTGCATGTGCTTTACTGGATGAGGGGTGGTCAGGGAAACACGTGTACAGGCTTTTGCAGTGCATGTGCTTTACTGGATGAGGGGTGGTCAGGGAAACACGTGTACAGGCTTTTGCAGCGCATGTCCTTTACTGGATGAGGGGTGGTATTCCTGGGCGTGGTGGTAAGGCAGGTCAGGGAAACACGTGTACAGGCTTTTGCAGTGCATGTGCTTTACTGGATGAGGGGTGGTCAGGGAAACACGTGTACAGGCTTTTGCAGTGCATGTCTTTTACTGGATGAGGGGTGGTATTCCTGGGGCCGGTGATAAGGCAGATCAGGGAAACATGTGTACAGGCTTTTGCAGTGCATGTCCTTTACTGGATGAGGGGTGGTATTCCTGGGGGCGGTAGTAAGGCAGGTCAGGGAAACACGTGTACAGGCTTTTGCAGTGCATGTCCTTTACTGGATGAGGGGTGGTATTCCTGGGGCCGGTGATAAGGCAGATCAGGGAAACATGTGTACAGGCTTTTGCAGCGCATGTCCTTTACTGGATGAGGGGTGGTATTCCTGGGCGTGGTGGTAAGGCAGGTCAGGGAAACACGTGTACAGGCTTTTGCAGTGCATGTGCTTTACTGGATGAGGGGTGGTATTCCTGGGGTTGGTGGTAAGGCAGGTTAGGGAAACACGTGTACAGGCTTTTGCAGTGCATGTGCTTTACTGGATGAGGGGTGGTATTCCTGGGAGTGGTGGTAAGGCAGGTTAGGGAAACACGTGTACAGGCTTTTGCAGTGCATGTCCTTTACTGGATGAGGGGTGGTATTCCTGGGGGCGGTAGTAAGGCAGGTCAGGGAAACACGTGTACAGGCTTTTGCAGTGCATGTGCTTTACTGGATGAGGGGTGGTATTCCTGGGGTTGGTGGTAAGGCAGGTTAGGGAAACACGTGTACAGGCTTTTGCAGTGCATGTGCTTTACTGGATGAGGGGTGGTATTCCTGGGGTTGGTGGTAAGGCAGGTTAGGGAAACACGTGTACAGGCTTTTGCAGTGCATGTGCTTTACTGGATGAGGGGTGGTATTCCTGGGGTTGGTGGTAAGGCAGGTTAGGGAAACACGTGTACAGGCTTTTGCAGTGCATGTGCTTTACTGGATGAGGGGTGGTATTCCTGGGGTTGGAGGTAAGGCAGGTTAGGGAAACATGAGTACATTTGATTTTCAAATTTACACATTATTATCCTGCAAAATGTATCCCACATAGACTGGGAGGTAGGTGCTTTTAGTCCACAGACTTTGCTGGCAAAAGTCCACGAATACTAAGGAAGACAATGGGGTATTCCAAAACATCATTTATTCTTTAATGGGAGATTTTGAAAGAACTGGATCAAATTGAGGTGACAGTGGAGGAGATTTTAGAAGATACTGATTAATCAAAGAGTAGCATATCACCAGAACCAGGAGGGAATGCGCCTAAGAGTTGTGGAGGAATTTATATCTGAAATTGCAGAGCTATTACGTATTATGGGAAACATTTTCAGACAGCCTGTGTAGATGCAAACCCTCAGGGTACCTGAAAGGGAATGCATGCGGCACTTAGCCTTGGAAAAACGTATTAGTAATAAGGGTTTTTCTAAAAACCACCCACTTGTGTTGTGCCTGCTCTTATGGGTGAAAAAGCACCTTGTCTCTTTTAAAGGGTCACGTACATGCGCTGTTTTCCTCCGACAACCTAGACACACCCAAAGACGTGCCCCCCAAAAGGACATGGCACTTCCGCACCAAGCGAGGCCATTTTCAGTCAGCTTTGAAGTTTGCCTCAGGGCTGGAGGGCTGGCAGTGTATCTGTGAAAGGGCTCCAGAGAGGGCCTGCAGAACTAAGGATGAATGAGTAGAAGAGTTAGTCCTGATATGTTAGTGGGAGGGAGAGGCCCGTTCTGTTAGGGAAGTCATGACTTGCTAGTCCATCGGAGGTGTTTCAGAGGGTTAGCAGGCTCTTGGGGGCTGGCGGGGGAGCCTGTTGATGTACTTGAATTTTCCAAAAGCTTTTCATAAGGTTCCTCCTGGAAAGCTCTTAATTACGTGGTAGGAGAGGTAAAGTCGTTGAGCGCATCGGGGAGAGGTAGAGGAGCATGGTCTACGAGCGCATCCTGCGCGGGTGCTGTTGCATCTCTTGGTTTGTGTGTCACTTGCGGCAGCCTGCATGCAAGGCTAACTCACTTTCATGTCTCTCTGTCTTCTGGAAACACTTCTGCCCTGCAGTCGCGGACACCTGCGCTGGTCTTCGAGCACGTCAACAACACAGATTTTAAGGTTGGTCACTTCTTATCCTCCCTGCAGTGTGATTAATTAAAATAGTTTGGGGGTTTTATGGTACTGTTCCTCCAAATCGAATGTCTATGCAGTCTCAGGAAAATACGTCAGAAAGAAGCGTGCAGCCAGCTCTGCAGTGGAAGCATGGCTGCTGGTCCGTATGACATTTTCCTTAGGGGAGAAGGGAAGAACAGTATGTCTGCTGCGTCAATGCTTTTTCCATAGAAACCTTTAACAAGTCGGCCACTGTTCCACTTATCCAGTTACAGGTGAGTGAATTAACACAGAGAGAGAAAGTGAATTACCCTAGATTACACAGAGCACCAGTGACAGGGCTGGGATTACAGCCGAGACACAGGGAGATAGTGACTCGCTCTAGATTACACACAGCACCAGTGACAGGGCTGGGATTACAGCCGAGACACAGGGAGATAGTGACTCGCTCTAGATTACACACAGCACCAGTGACAGGGCTGGGATTACAGCCGAGACACAGGGAGATAGTGACTCGCTCTAGATTACACACAGCACCAGTGACAGGGCTGGGATTACAGCCGAAACACAGGGAGATAGTGACTCGCTCTAGATTACACACAGCACCAGTGACAGGGCTGGGATTACAGCCGAGACACAGGGAGATAGTGACTCGCTCTAGATTACACACAGCACCAGTGACAGGGCTGGGATTACAGCCGAGACAGAGGGAGATAGTGACTCGCTCTAGATTACACACAGCACCAGTGACAGGGCTGGGATTACAGCCGAAACACAGGGAGATAGTGACTCGCTCTAGATTACACACAGCACCAGTGACAGGGCTGGGATTACAGCCGAAACACAGGGAGATAGTGACTCGCTCTAGATTACACACAGCACCAGTGACAGGGCTGGGATTACAGCCGAGACACAGGGAGATAGTGACTCGCTCTAGATTACACACAGCACCAGTGACAGGGCTGGGATTACAGCCGAGACACAGGGAGATAGTGACTCACTCTAGATTACACACAGCACCAGTGACAGGGCTGGGATTACAGCCGAGACACAGGGAGATAGTGACTCGCTCTAGATTACACACAGCACCAGTGACAGGGCTGGGATTACAGCCGAGACACAGGGAGATAGTGACTCGCTCTAGATTACACACAGCACCAGTGACAGGGCTGGGATTACAGCCGAGACACAGGGAGATAGTGACTCGCTCTAGATTACACACAGCACCAGTGACAGGGCTGGGATTACAGCCGAGACACAGGGAGATAGTGACTCGCTTTAGATTACACACAGCACCAGTGACAGGGCTGGGATTACAGCCGAGACACAGGGAGATAGTGACTCGCTCTAGATTACACACAGCACCAGTGACAGGGCTGGGATTACAGCCGAGACACAGGGAGATAGTGACTCGTCTAGATTACACACAGCACCAGTGACAGGGCTGGGATTACAGCCGAGACACAGGGAGATAGTGACTCGCTCTAGATTACACAGAGCACCAGTGACAGGGCTGGGATTACAGCCGAGACACAGGGAAGATAGTGACTCGCTCTAGATTACACACAGCACCAGTGACAGGGCTGGGATTACAGCCGAGACACAGGGAAGATAGTGACTCGCTCTAGATTACACACAGCACCAGTAACAGGGCTGGGATTACAGCCGAGACACAGGGAGATAGTGACTCGCTCTAGATTACACACAGCACCAGTGACAGGGCTGGGATTACAGCCGAGACACAGGGAGATAGTGACTCGCTCTAGATTACACACAGCACCAGTGACAGGGCTGGGATTACAGCCGAGACACAGGGAGATAGTGACTCGCTCTAGATTACACACAGCACCAGTGACAGGGCTGGGAATACAGCCGAGACACAGGGAGATAGTGACTCGCTCTAGATTACACACAGCACCAGTGACAGGGCTTGGATTACAGCCGAGACACAGGGAGATAGTGACTCGCTCTAGATTACACACAGCACCAGTGAGAGGGCTGGGATTCCACCCGAGATACAGGGAGTTCTCACAGGACAAGAAGGATGTCATCCATAATGATGATACACAAGGCCTTACATAACATGATGATGATACACAAGGCCTTACATAACATCTCTCCTCTCAACTTAACTTTTCAACTTCAGCTACACACCTCCAAGAAACCGACTAGAAGTGCATACCAGAACAGGCTAATCACCCAACCGGCAAAATCCTCCCTGAGGAAACGCACACTATCTACAGCGGGCCCTTCACTCTGGAACTCGCTACCTCCAGACCTTTGCCTTGAACCTTGCCATACTACATTCAAAAAGAAACTTAAGACTTGGTTGTTCACCCAAGCATTCCCTGAGAGCTAAGAGCAGGAAGAATGACAATTTCAGCTTAGTCGTTCTTCCCCCAGCCCCCGGCATACAAGTTCCCGAAGAGTCCACTTTTGAAATGTATATAATCATGTTTCGGTTCACTGTAAGCTCCACTAAGTTCCTCCTTGCGCCTTTCATGTTTCTTGTTAACTGTTCAGCAAATAACTACTAATTGTTAATTGTTTAATCTGTTCAATGTAAACCGCTAACGAGGCGATAGTTCTTGTTCCTTGTAAACCGGTGTGATATGTATATTATACAGGAACATCCGGTATATAAATCCTATAAATAAATAAATAAATAAATAAAGGATGGTAGCCCTCACATATGGGTGACATCACAGGATGGAGCCCAATCACGGAACACTTCTGTCAAAGTTTCCAGAACTTTGACTGGCCCCTACTGGGCATGCCCAGCATGGCACTAACCCTGCAGCCAGCAGGGGTCCCCCTTTAGTCTTCTTTTTTCTGCGCAGCAGTAGCCACGCGGTTAAGGAGCTCTGCAGAGATTCCTGACAGGAATTTTCCTCACCGAATTATTAAAATTTAATTTACCCCACCGGGGTCCCTCCTTCAACTTTTTTCAAGCCGCGGTACTCCAGTAAGTTTTTTATCCATTTTCCGTCGATTACCGTCGAGTTTGACCCTCGCAGCTTACTGGCCGTCGACCGTACCGTGGCTCAATTTTTTCATGGCCATGGCGTCGGGATTCCGCCGGTGCCGGACTGTAATCGCATCATGTCCATCACAGACCCTCACAAAATCTGTGTAATGTGTTTCGGAAGTGAGCACGATGTCCTAACCTGTACCAAATATGCCCTTATGACACCAAAAGGTCGCAAGGCTAGAATGGAGAAGATGGAGCTTCTCTTCCGTGCTCAAACCCCGACGCCGTCCATTGCATGGACGTCGTCAGAACCGGCACCGTCAACTTCGCGCAAGCATCGAACGGTGACTGTCTGGCATAAACGACTTCTCGGCCTTTGTCACCCTCTACTCCCTCTCAGGACCGAAGGGATCGTAGAGATAAACATCACCACTGGCATCGAAAGTCTCAGACCATCGAGGGAGCGAAATCATCGACCTCGCCATCGTCCGAGCCGCTGTCGAAGAAACCCATCCAGAAAAGGCACCGACCTTTTCGGCGCCCGGGTCACCGAGGCAACCCTCACCCGACAGGGTATCAGGAGCCGCGACTCCACCTTTAACGGTGGTCCCTCCGGCTATGCCTCTGCCTCCTTCTGTTCTGGAGCTGGGGCTGCTTGCTCTAGGTCTCCGAGAAGAACTGGACCGGATGGTTCAGGAGGCCATCGACAAGGCGATGCATCGACTCCAGGTTACTCCAGCACAGACACCGGTACCGATTGCGGAACTGACCACTGACCCGATTCCAGCAGCGTTAGCACTGCTGCTCTCGAGGATGGAAGCGCTTATGGCCACTTTTCCACCGATGGACCCTGGATCACCGATGGATCCGGTGCCCTCCCCACTTGTGTTGTCATCGGGAGGAGAAACACCGTTCCACATCCCTCCTTCGGGAATTCTGCCGATGCCTCAGCCGTCAATGCCGATACGTCTGTCGGTGCCACCGATTCACCCGTCGGTGCCAATGCGTCCATCGGCTCCATCGATGCCCTCGATGCCTGCACTGGTGCCTTCAATGCCTTCATCGGTGCCTCCAGTTATTCCTTCAAGTCCTTCAGAGCCTCGACCAGGACCTTCAGGGATCCCACCGCCCCGTCCGCCACTAGTTCCTAGAGGAGCAGGTGCTAATCCCTACGACACCTGGACTGATGTTTCTTCACCAGACACCGATTTGCCTTCACCACCTTCACCTACTGAAAGTAGAAAGCGTTCTCCTCCAGAGGACCTTTCCTTCATAAATTTTGTGAAGGAGATGTCTGAATTGGTACCCTTCCAATTGCAGACTGAACAAGATGACAGGCATCAAATGATGGAGCTGTTACAATTCCTGGATGCTCCCAAGGAAATAACCTCCATCCCTATCCACCAGGTTCTTTTAGATCTCCTCAAAAAGAAGTGGGAACATCCTGGCTCTGTGGCTCCAGTCCAAGGAAAGGTGACACCACCTACTCATTCAGTCAGCTCCAGGTTTTTGCAAGCCTCAATTGGATCACCAATCTGTGGTTTTTGAATCTGCCCAGAAAAGAGCAAGGAGATCAAAACCTCACACTTCCTTTCCCCCAGGCAAGGAACAGAAATTTCTAGATGCCAATGGTCGCCGTGTCTTCCAGGGATCAGTGCTCATCTCCAGAATTGCCTCTTATCAGCGCTATGTGACCCAATATAATAGGGTCTTATTTAAGCAGATACAAGACTTAACAGATTCCCTGCCTGAGCAACTCCAAACCCTAGTCATCAAGGGTTTTGAGGCAGGCAAGCATGATATACGATCATCTTATGATATCTTTGACATTGCAACCAGGGTATCTTCAACTACTATCTCGGCAAGATGATGGGCCTGGCTCAAGTCTTCCGACCTTCACCCTGAAGATCAGGACAGATTGTCCGACCTGCCCTGTGTAGGAGACAACCTGTTTGGCGAGCAGATTCAACGGACGGTGGCGGAACTCAAGGACCATCATGAGACCCTGAGACAGCTCTCTCTGATGCATTCTGAGTACTCTTCAAAACAGCCCTTCTGGAAGGACTCTAAGAAGTCATTCTTCCACCCGAAGAAGTCCTACCCGCCACCAACTAGAACCTGTTCTACGAGATCGTTTCAAAAAGCCCAGTCTCGTCAGACACGAAAACAAAAACCACAAGCAGCTCCTCAACCGGGCCCTGCTTCCAGTTTTTGACTCCTGCATAGAGAGCAGCAGCCAGCTTCCATTGCCCCGCATACCATTGGGAGGTCGATTGTGCCATTTCAACATCCAGTGGCACTCAATCACCTCAGACCAGTGGGTCCTAGCGATATTGCTCAAGGTTATCATCTGAACTTTCTCTCCATTCCACCGGACTCCCCACCGCTACCAACATGGAGAACATCGACCACTCCATCCTTCTGGAACAGGAGGTCTCCCTCCTCCTCCAGTCCAAGGCAATAGAACCAGTGCCCTTCTCTCAGCACAGCCTAGGGTTTTATTCCCGGTACTTTCTAATCGCCAAAAAATCGGGAGGCGTTCGTCCAATTCTGGATCTACGTGCCCTTAACAAGTACCTCCAGTGAGAGAAGTTCAAAATGGTAACCTTGGGCTCTCTTCTACAAAGAGGAGACTGGCTCTGCTCTCTAGACCTCCAGGATGCATACACTCATATTGCGATAATTCCAACTCATTGCAAATACCTGAGGTTTCTAGTAGGCCCCAAGCACTACCAGTACCAAGTGCTTCCATTTGGCCTCGCGTCTGCACCACGAGTCTTCACCACGAGTCTTCACAAAATGCCTCGTCATAGTTGCAGCCTTCCTCAGGACTCAAGGTGTTCATGTCTACCCCTATCTAGACGATTGGTTAATCAGGGCTCCCACTCAGCAAGCTGCTCAGTCATCCCTGCATCTTACTTTACACACTCTAATTTCACTTGGATTTCTCGTCAACTATTACAAATCCTACTTAGTCCCATCTCAAACCTTATCGTTCATTGGGGCAGACTTGGACACGTTACAGGAAAAGGCTTTTCTGCCTCGACAGCGAGCTCTCACTCTAGTCTCTCTTGCACACCAGCTGCAGTCTCAGCACTCCACAACTGCACACCGCTTTCTCATCCTCCTAGGACACATGGCATCCTCAATTCAGGTCACCCCAGTGGCCCGCTTGGCCATGAGAGTCATGCAGTGGACTCTACGGTCACAATGGACTCAATCCATTCAGCCCCTGTCGACCATTGTCCACGTAACCGACTCACTCCGTCAGTCTCTCGCCTGGTGGAGAAATCAGGTCAATCTCCTCCAAGGCTTGCCTTTCCAGGCTCCAGACCCTCAAATAACTCTCACCACCGATGCTTCCAACCTTGGATGGGGAGCCCACGTGGCTGATCTGCAGATACAAGGATCTTGGTCTCCAGAGGAAGCCAAACACCAAATACATTTCCTGGAGCTGCGAGCAATCAGATATGCTCTCAGGGTATTTCAGGATCGACTCTCCAATTGAGTCATTCTGATCCAGACGGACAGCCAAGTGGCCATGTGGTACATCAACAAACAGGGAGGGACGGGCTCCTACCTTCTGTGTCAGGAAGCTACACAGATATGGGCGGAGGCCCTCTCCCACTCGATGTACCTCAGGACCACCTACTTGCTGGGAGTGGACAATGTATTGGCAGACAAGCTCAGTCGCACCTTTCAACCGCACAAGTGGTCTCTCAACCCCTCAGTAGTGAACTCGATCTTCCACCAATGGGGTTATCCTCAAATAGACTTCTTTGCGTCACCTCAAAATCGCAAAGTAGACAACTTCTGCTCTCTCACTCGCAGCCAACACTATCAGCCAAGAGACGCATTTTCCCTATCATGGGCAACTGGTCTCCTATATGCATTCCCTCCACTTCCACTTCTCTCAAAGACTCTCTTGAAGTTATGGCAGGACAAGGGAACCATGATCCTGATAGCACCCCTTTGGCTGCGCCAAGTGGGGTGCTATCAGGCCAATCCAGGTTCTTATGGCCTGGATTGGCCACTGTTGGAAACAGGATGCTGGGCTTGATGGACCCTTGGTCTGACCCAGTATGGCATGTTTTTATGTTCTTAGGTTCTTAAGTGTGGTTTCCAATACTTCAGGATCTCTCCATTCGCAGGCACATTCCCTTGGGAATGAACCCGCTTCTAATCACTCAGAACGATGGGTGCCTCTGCCACCCCAATCTTCAAGCCTTGTCCCTGACGGCATGGATGTTGAAAGGTTAATTCTTCAGTCACTTAACCTTTCTGAACCAGTTTCCCATGTCCCGATTGCTTCACGGAAGCCTTCCACGAGAAAATAGTATTCTTACAAATGGACCAGGTTTACGTCATGGTACTCTTCTCAGTCCCTTGGTCAAGGGACTGAGAAGAGTACCATGAGTGTCCAATCACGAAGTTTCTGGACTATCTCTGGCACTTGTCAGTCAGGTCTAAAAACTTCCTCCATCAGGATGCATGTCAGTGCGGTAGCCGCCTTCCATAGAGGTGTCGGGGATATTCCCATATCAGTACAACTCCTTGTTACACGGTTTTTGAAGGGCTTACTTCACCTCAAGCCTCCTCTGTGTCCTCTGGCCCCTTCTTGAGACCTCAACCTAGTTTTGGGTCGGCTCATGAAACCACCATTTGACCCTCTCCATTCCTGTGATCTTCGCTATCTCACATGGAAAGTGATTTTCCTTTTGGCGATCACTTCAGCTCGCAGGGTTGGTGAGTTGCAGGCCCTAGTTACCTATCCGCCTTACACTAAACTCCTGCAGGACTCGGCGGTACTTCGCACTCACCCTAAATTCTTGCCTAAGGTAGTATCGGATTTTCATCTCAATCAATCCATTATCCTACCTACCTTTTTCCCAGGCCCCATTCCAATCCAGGAGAACAGGCTCTGCATATCCTTGACTGTAAACGGGCTCTAGCTTTCTATCTAGACCGTACAGCTGCCCACAGGAAGAGCACTCAATTGTTTGTCTCTTTCCATTCCATCAAATTAGTGCAACCTGTGGGTAATCAGACTCTCTCCTCCTGGTTGGTGGACTGCATATCTTTTTGCTATCAGCAAGCGGGCATTCCACTTCAAGACCGTGTCAAAGCACACTCTGTGAGGGCCATGGCGACGTCAGTATCACACCTACGATCGGTTCCGCTTCCTGACATTTGCTTCCTGGAGTTCTCTCCACACCTTTACAGCCCATTCCCTGTACGTACCAGGATCAGTCCAGGACACCTGGGTTGTGACTCCGCACCAGTAGGTGGAGACAGAGCAAAACTTGTGGGCGGAGCCATATATAAGCCCCTGTGCCAGTCACAGCCCCTCAGTCTTACTCTGTCTCCAGTAGGTGGTGCAGGTCTAGTCACAGCCTCTGCGTGCCTGACGACTGTTAGTTAGTTAGTCAGTCGGGGGCATTGTGGTTTTACTGATTTCGGTTTCTTGGTTTTTGGTTTAAAAAAAAAAAAAAAAAAAAATTAAGAAGAAGAAATTCAAGGTGAGAAGTGAAAAGAGGAAGCTGTCCGCCCTGCCTCCCAGGGGGGTGGGAAGGTTCTGAGGGGACCATCCCCCCCTGGTTGAGGCCGCTGCTGAGGGTTGAGGACCCGGCCTACCACAGGCAGCAGCGTAGGGGGTGACACCGGGGAGCCCGGTTCACTCACCCCCCACGGAAGCAGGAGACCCAGGACTCTGAACAGCGGCAGGTTTGCGTAAAAAAAAATAAAAAAAAAAATTGTACTTTTATTTTCTTGTGTGGCTCCTCGTCTATTCACCGGTGGGGAAGTTTTCTCGGCTCGGCGAGTGTTTTCGGCGGTAGGATTTAATTCTTGTACTTTCGGGTCTGTTAGTCCGCCGTCCGTTCCGCCGCGACCGCTTGGTTGCCGAGGGGCACGGTTTGGCGCGCGTGCGGGGCTCGCACAAGAGGGGATTTTCTATGCCTGCGTCCCGGTCGGAAGGGTCCGTCCAGGACAGACGGGGGGGGGCCGATTCCGATCGGCACGATCACCGTCGCTCATTTTTGGCCGCTTCAGTCTTGCCGGCTGACCCCTTCCCGCTCGGCGCGGGAGCGGCGGCCATTTTGAGGTCAGCCCGCGCTTTTGAGCGCGAACCGGCAGGGATTCCCGACTTGCCTCCCGGGTAGACTCTTCAACAAAGGTCCTCGGGGGGTCTTCCGGGGGAGCTGAGGCCCCGGCTGAGGCTGGCGGGGTTGGGACCTCCTCGCCTTCGGGGTCCTTGTTTGTTTTTTGGTTTTTGGTTTTTGTTTTTGTTTCGGACGCTTTCGCGCTCCTACTGCGCAGGGTTCTCAATTAAGGGCCGCAGGCGCATAGCGGACCATGGCCACCCTAAGGGGGATGGTCCATGGAAACAGAATCCCGGGGTCCTTGTTTTCGGCCGTTTTCGCGCTCCTACGGCGCACGGTACTCAAGTACAAGGGCCGCAGCCGCACGAAGAGGCATGGCTACCCAAAGGGGGATGGTCCATGGAAGAAGATATCCCGGGAGGGCCCAGACTTCTCCCCGGCTCCAGCAACGGAATGGCGACCACCGGGTACGGTCCCGTAAGATGCGGAGTCTGAGTTCCCCTCACAGGATGAGGTTGTTCCGCCCGGAGAGCCCCTGGGGGGGGCCGATGGAGCGTTCGGGGACAGTTTTGCCCTGGCTGGCTGGACAAACCATCACAAATCCGGCTATCCTCAACGACCTAGGGGTAGAAGCCCCACCGGCAGTTTCTCGACCTGGTGCGAACGTGGACCCAGTCCTGCTGGTGCTCACTGGTCCTGCAGTGACTTTCACATTCCATTCCTCGGCGTCAGACATTTCTGTCCGGAATGGGATACTAGGGAGCTGGGTCTGAAGGGGACCAAGGCAATGGACAAGCTTTATCCACTGACAGAGGACGCTCTGGAGCTCCTACGGTTTTCGGCTTCCGAAGGTAGTTTCGGCGGTGTCGGTAGTAGCACAGAGGTTTTTCTTCGAAGTTGCAGCGTTGAGGGGTCCGGGCTGCCATCTGTGGTAACTACGCCAGGCGGGCTAGTTTGCACTGGGCCCAAGTTCTACAGGCGAAGGCAGGTTTTTCAGTTCATGAGGCCACGCAGGCGGATCGACTGCAGGCTGCCATCGCTTTTTGTGCGGCTGCTCTCTATAATTTACGGCGTACTTCGGCTAGTTCATGGTCGCGGTTGTTTTCGGCCCGCCGATTGCTGGTACTTCGCTTTTGGGCAGCGGATGGATCCTCCAAGGCTCTCCTTGGGGCACGGCTTTTCAGGGGAAAAGCTGTTATTCAGTTAGGAGTGGACAGGTTGAGGCTTTCCTTTGATGGGATCCGGATTTGCAAGCTCCCAGACAACAGGTCCAGAACTCGGTCCTTCTATTCTGCTAGGTTCCGTTTTCAAAGGTAGCAAGATAACTCGTCCCCAGGGGTCCTCTGGGCCTTCTTATCGTTCGACGTCTTCACTGGTCTCTTCGTGTCCACAGTCCTTCCAGGGGGAAGCGTTCCGACAGACAGAGAGGATCTCCGTCTGACGCGGGGCCCGGGGCTTCGCACTGAGATTCTGCTGGTCCATGCCTTAAGGCAGCCTCAGTCCTTCGTTCCAAACGTAGTGGCGAGGTTGGTTTTTTGCTTCGCAGAATGGGCCAAAATAACGTCCGACCAGTGGGTCCTCAACGTATTAATGAACAGTTCCGAGTTGGAACCTTTTCTTCGCGTTTTCTCCCTTCAAAATGGAGTCGATTCGGTCGGTAATTGCTGCGGGGCGGACCGGCGAGTTTTCTGGCCTCCCTGGATTTCGCGAAGGCGTATCATTACTTAGGCATTCAGCCGTTGTTCCTGCTCTTCATCAGGTTCTGCGTTTTAGGACGGCACTGCCAGTTACAAGCGCTCCTGGTTGGTCTCGCGACGGCCCCCGCACGTTCATGAAGGTGATGGTCGTGGTGACGACGCGGCTGCGCCAGTATTATCTCCTGGTCCATCCGTTCCTGGACGGTTGGTGGATTCGGGCGAAGCCCGAGGATCAATGTCTGTTGTCAGTTGGCCAGGGTCTTATACCTTGGCAGTCCCTAGGATGGGTGGTCAACTTCAACAAGAGTCATCGGGCACCCTCGCGGACCTTGGAATTTCTGGGAGCCGTTGTCGACACGTCGCAGGGCTAGAGGTCCCTGTCACACGAATGGAGATACGAGCTGCCAGCTCAAGTACGGCGCTTCTTGTTTGCGACTGCCTTGCGGTCCGGGGTTATATGGCTTCCACGCCTGCGCTGGTTTCCTGGGCGTTCGCTCATCTGCGGCTTTTTACCGTCGTCCTTACTATCTTGCTGGGCGCCGGTTTCCGAGGAGTTCCACTTACCGCTTCCACTAGGGGGGCTCGCGAGGTCCAGCCTGCTCTCGTGGCTGGATTCCAGTCATCTGTCCTCTTGAGTGTCTCTTCTGGTGCCAAATTGGACGGTGGTGACCGTGGATGCCAGCCTCTCCGCTCAGGGAGCGGTCTGCCTAGGGAGCTCGGTCCAAGGCCTATGGTCAGTGTCGCTAGCCCAGTGGTCTATCAACAGACTAGAGACCAGAGCGGTCCGTTGGGCTCTGCAAGCCTTCCTACCGGTAGTGCGGGGAAAGGCGGTCCGAGTGTTGTCGGACAACGCGACCACCGTGACCTACATCAACCGCCAAGGCGGGACAAGGAGCCCACAGGTGGCGGAGGAGGCTCAGCGCTTAATGGTCTGTTCAGGACTCCATCTCAGCCACATAGCAGCCTCTCACGGTGCAGGAGTCGACAACGTTCAGGCGGATTTTTCTCAGCCGGCATCGCCTGGATCCCGGTGGTCGAAGCGTTGCCTCTCATTTGCGAGAATTGGGGAGTGCCCCACATGGATTTGATGGACACGTGGCACAACGCGAAGGCTCAGCGATGTTTCAGTCGAAGTCGAGATAAGGGGGCGGAAGGCGTCGATGCGTTGGCGCTTCCCGGGCCGACGGATGTTCTGCTGTACGTGGTTTCTCCCGTGGCCGATGATCGGCAAGATTCGGCGGCGCATAGAGTTGCACCCAGCCAACGTGCTCCCGGTGGCACCGGAGTTGCCGCGCCGGCCGGGGTTCGCAGACCTCGTCCAGCTCACAGTGGCGGCACCCCTTCAGCTCCAGGGGATGGCGGGTCTACTCCATTAGGGCCCCGTCTTTTTGGAGACTGCGGATCACTTCTGCCTCGCGGCATGGTTTTGAGAGGACTCGGCTGAAGAGAAAAGTTTACTCAGCTGCGGTGGTAGCCACGTTGCTACGTTCCAGGACACAGGCGACGTCCCTGGCTTATGTCCGTGTCTGGGTGGATTGGAGGAATGGTGCGTGCAGCGTGGGGTGGTCCCTACTGCGGCTTCTAGCGTTCCTCCAGGCAGGTCTTGCCAAAGGTAAGGTCTGGCTTGTAGTTCCCTACGGGTCCAAGTGGCGGCGATTGGTTGTTTGCGAGGTAAGGTCCGTGGTCCTTTCCTGACTCTTCACCCGGATATCTCCCATTTCCTTCGGGGAGCTAAGCACCTTTGTCCTCCATTGCGTCTCCCCTGTCCAGCTTGGAACCTCCTTTCCGTTCTCTCCGCTTATGCGCGGCGCTGTTTGAACCCTTGAAACGCTTAACTATTCAGGTTCTCACGTCAAAGACGGTGTTCTTGGTGGCGATTACTTCGGCATGGCGTGCTTTGGAGTTACGGGCTTTGTCCTGTAGGGAACCCTTCTTGTATATTTCCGATTCCGGTGTTTATTTGCGGACGGTTCCTTCCTTCCTGCCGAAAGGGGTGTCGGTTTTTCCATGTTTTTCAATTGAGCTATCCGCTTTTGCGGTCTGGGAGCCCTCTGATCCAGTAGCGAGGGACTTACGGAAGCTTGACGTGCGAAGATCCCCCCTTCGCTGTCTGGAGGTCAATTATCCATTTCGGGTCACGGCTCTTCTCTTTGTTTTGTTCTCTGGTTCAAAGAAAGGAGTTGCGGCGTCCCGCACGACGCTTGCCACTTGGCTCAAGGAGGCCATTGGTTCGGCGTACTTGGTGCGGGGGAAAATCACTTCCCGTGGGTCTTTGGGCTCCCTCGATTCGCTCTCCAGCTGCGTCTTGAGTGGCAGCGTCTCAGGTGTAGCCTCAGGAGATTTGCAGGGCGGCTACCTGGAAGTCGTTGCATACCTTTATCCGGCATTACTGGTTGGATGTCCGGGCTAACGATTCCGGGGGTTTTGGAGAGAGGGTACTCCGAGCGGGACTCTCTGCTTCCCACCCTCGATAACTTAGCTCTGGTACATCCCAGGTGTCCTGGACTGATCCTGGTACGTACAGGGAAAGGAAAATTAGTTTCTTACCTGATAATTTTCGTTCCTGTAGTACCAAGGATCAGTCCAGGATCCCGCCCGCAGGGCTTCGCTACAGTAACGGAGAGTCCGCTCATCATGTTTTCTTAGTTCTGCTGTTCGCTTGTTTAGCTCTCCCGGTTGGGGAGTCCGGTTCGAGTAGGAGTTTTTGGTGTTAGTTTAAAGTTAGAAGTGCTTTTTCTAGCCAGTTTTGTTACTTGGTTGCATGGCTACTTTGACATTACGTATGACTGAGGGGCTGTGACTGGCACAGGGGCTTATATATGGCTCCGCCCACAAGTTTTGCTCTGTCTCCACCTACTGGTGCGGAGTCACAACCCAGGTGTCCTGGACTGATCCTTGGTACTACAGGAACGAAAATTATCAGGTAAGAAACTAATTTTCCTTTATTGCTTGGACAAAGCCGGAAGACAAGATTCCATCTTCCGCCAATCTGTCCTGCGTAACTTATTTCCAATGTGACGTACCCACACCCTTCCACCTGCCTGGTGGGGTTCATGATGCCCTCTACCAAATTCCACCCCAGTTGTTGTGCCTGTTGCACGTCGTTGGGTACATTTGGTGCATGTTCGGACATCCTCAGCTCGGTACTCACCCATATGTGAGGCCTACCATCCTGCTTGTCCTGTGAGAAAGCAAATGTTGCTTACCTGTAACAGGTGTTCTCACAGGACAGCAGGATGTTAGTCCTCATGAAACCCACCCGCCGCCCCGTGGTGTTGGGTTCGTAACATTTTCTTATTTTATTTTCAGCACTACCTGCAGCTTTTTAACAAGACTGAAGGGGGACCCCTGCTGGCTGCAGGGTTGGTGCCGTGCTGGGCATGCCCAGTAGGGGCCAATCAAAATTCTGGAAACTTTGATAGAAGTTTTCCGTGATTGGGCTCCATCCTGATGATGTCACCCATATGTGAGGACTAACATCCTGCTGTCCTGTGAGAACACCTGGTACAGGTAAGTAACATTTGCTATAGTGTCTCCCTTGAGATTGCACACAGCACCAGTGGCAGAGCTGGGATTACACCTGAGGTGCAGGGAGAGAGTGACTCACACCATATTACTCACGTGCAGGTTACCCCCATGTTTCTGTTAAGGGTAGTAACTGCCTTTCTGTGCAGGTTACCCCCATGCCTTCTGTTAAGGGTAGCAACTGCCGCTCTGTGCAGGTTACCCCCATGCCTTCTGTTAAGGGTAGTAACTGCCGCTCCATGCAGGTTATCCCCATGTTTCTGGTAAGGGTAGTAACTGCCTTTCTGTGCAGGTTACCCCCATGCCTTCTGTTAAGGGTAGTAACTGCCGCTCAGTGCAGGTTATCCCAATGTTTCTGGTAAGGGTAGTAACTGCCGCTCCGTGCAGGTTACCCCCATGTTTCTGTTAAGGGTAGTAACTGCCGCTCCATGCTGGTTACCCCCATGTTTCTGTTAAGGGTAGTAACTGCCGCTCTGTGCAGGTTACCCCCATGTTTCTGTTAAGGGTAGTAACTGCCACTCCGTGCAGGTTACCCCCATGTTTCTGTTAAGGGCAGTAACTGCCACTCCGTGCAGGTTACCCCCATGCCTTCTGTTAAGGGTAGTAACTGCCGCTCTGTGCAGGTTACCTCCATGTTTCTGTTAAGGGCAGTAACTGCCACTCCGTGCAGGTTACCCCCATGCCTTCTGTTAAGGGTAGTAACTGCCACTCCATGCAGGTTACCCCCATGCCTTCTGTTAAGGGCAGTAACTGCCGCTCCGTGCAGGTTACCCCCATGTTTCCGTTAAGGGCAGTAACTGCCACTCCGTGCAGTTTACCCCCATGCCTTCTGTTAAGGGTAGTAACTGCCGCTCCGTGCAGGTTACCCCCATGTTTCCGTTAAGGGCAGTAACTGCCACTCCGTGCAGGTTACCCCCATGCCTTCTGTTAAGGGCAGTAACTGCCGCTCCGTGCAGGTTACCCCCATGTTTCTGTTAAGGGCAGTAACTGCCAATCCGTGCAGGTTACCCCCATGCCTTCTGTTCAGGGTAGTAAATGCCGCTCCGTGCAGGTTACCCCCATGTTTCTGTTAAGGGTAGTAACTGCCGCTCTGTGCAGGTTACCCCCATGTTTCTGTTAAGGGTAGTAACTGCCACTCTGTGCAGGTTACCCCCATGTTTCTGTTAAGGGTAGTAACTGCCACTCCGTGCAGGTTACCCCCATGTTTCTGTTAAGGGCAGTAACTGCCACTCCGTGCAGGTTACCCCCATGCCTTCTGTTAAGGGTAGTAACTGCCGCTCTGTGCAGGTTACCCCCATGTTTCTGTTAAGGGTAGTAACTGCCGCTCTGTGCAGGTTACCCCCATGTTTCTGTTAAGGGTAGTAACTGCCACTCCGTGCAGGTTACCCCCATGTTTCTGTTAAGGGCAGTAACTGCCACTCCGTGCAGGTTACCCCCATGCCTTCTGTTAAGGGTAGTAACTGCCGCTCTGTGCAGGTTACCCCATGTTTCTGTTAAGGGCAGTAACTGCCACTCCGTGCAGGTTACCCCCATGTTTCTGTTAAGGATAGTAACTGCCGCTCCATGCTGGTTACCCCTGTGTTTCTGTTAAGGGCAGTAACTGCCTCTCCGTGCAGGTTACCCCCATGCCTTCTGTTAAGGGTAGTAACTGCCACTCAGTGCAGGTTACCCGCATGTTTCTGGTAAGGGTAGTAACTGCCGCTCCGTGCAGGTTACCCCTGTGTTTCTGTTAAGGGCAGTAACTGCCTCTCCATGCAGGTTACCCCCATGCCTTCTGTTAAGGGTAGTAACTGCTGCTCCATGCAGGTTACCCCCATGTTTCTGTTAAGGGTAGTAACTGCCACTCAGTGCAGGTTACCCCCATGTTTCTGTTAAGATCAGTAACTGCCGCTCTGTGCAGGTTACCCCCATGCCTTCTGTTAAGGGTAGTAACTGCCACTCAGTACAGGTTATCCCCATGTTTCTGGTAAGGGCAGTAACTGCCGCTCCGTGCAGGTTACCCCTGTGTTTCTGTTAAGGGTAGTAACTGCCGCTCTGTGCAGGTTACCCCCATGCCTTCTGTTAAGGGTAGTAACTGCCGCTCTGTGCAGGTTACCCCCATGCCTTCTGTTAAGGGTAGTAACTGCCGCTCCATGCAGGTTATCCCCATGTTTCTGTTAAGGGTAGTAACTGCCGCTCCATGCAGGTTATCCCCATGTTTCTGGTAAGGGTAGTAACTGCCGCTCCGTGCAGGTTATCCCCATGTTTCTGGTAAGGGTAGTAACTGCCGCTCCGTGCAGGTTATCCCCATGTTTCTGGTAAGGGTAGTAACTGCCTTTCTGTGCAGGTTACCCCCATGCCTTCTGTTAAGGGTAGTAACTGCCGCTCAGTGCAGGTTATCCCAATGTTTCTGGTAAGGGTAGTAACTGCCGCTCCGTGCAGGTTACCCCCATGTTTCTGTTAAGGGTAGTAACTGCCGCTCCATGCTGGTTACCCCCATGTTTCTGTTAAGGGTAGTAACTGCCGCTCTGTGCAGGTTACCCCCATGTTTCTGTTAAGGGTAGTAACTGCCACTCCGTGCAGGTTACCCCCATGTTTCTGTTAAGGGCAGTAACTGCCACTCCGTGCAGGTTACCCCCATGCCTTCTGTTAAGGGTAGTAACTGCTGCTCCGTGCAGGTTACCCCCATGTTTCTGTTAAGGGTAGTAACTGCTGCTCCATGCTGGTTACCCCCATGTTTCTGTTAAGGGTAGTAACTGCCGCTCCTTGCAGGTTACCCCCATGTTTCTGTTAAGGGTAGTAACTGCCACCCCATGCAGGTTACCCCTATGTTTCTGTTAAGGGTAGTAACTGCCACCCCATGCAGGTTACCCCCATGTTTCTGTTAAGGGTAGTAACTGCCGCTCGTGCAGGTTACCCCCATGTTTCTGTTAAGGGTAGTAACTGCCGCTCCGTGCAGGTTACCCCCATGTTTCTGTTAAGGGTAGTAACTGCCGCTCCGTGCAGGTTACCCCCATGTTTCTGTTAAGGGCAGTAACTGCCGCTCCGTGCAGGTTACCCCCATGTTTCTGTTAAGGGCAGTAACTGCCGCTCCGTGCAGGTTACCCTCATGTTTCTGTTAAGGGTAGTAACTGCCGCTCCGTGCTGGTTACCCCCATGTTTCTGTTAAGGGTAGTAACTGCCGCTCTGTGCAGGTTACCCCCATGTTTCTGTTAAGGGCAGTAACTGCCGCTCCGTGCAGGTTACCCCATGTTTCTGTTAAGGGTAGTAACTGCTGCTCCGTGCAGGTTACCCCATGTTTATAGTTAAGGGTAGTAACTGCCGCTCTGTGCAGGTTACCCCCATGTTTCTGTTAAGGGCAGTAACTGCCGCTCCGTGCAGGTTACCCCCATGTTTCTGTTAAGGGCAGTAACTGCTGCTCTGTGCAGGTTACCCTCATGTTTCTGTTAAGAGTAGTAACAGCTGCTCCGTGCAGATTGCTCCCAAGCCTTATATTAAGGTTAGTAATATTAACAATCAAAACCAAGTAACTGTGAAATCCATATCAAAATTACTGCTATGAACAAATTTTACAGCCTGAGCAGCCTTCTTGATAATTCAGACAGTGCTGCTTGAACGTGCTGTACTTTTGAATTTCGATGTAGAAGTAGTCCTGCACTTTTCTGACTATCAGTACCCCGACCGTAAAAGTCAGGAAACGGAGAGCGATACTGCACTTCCATGAAAATCATGTAAGCTGATTGGGTAAGGGCAGTAATCCACGTGCCATCTGTTAGGGGTAGTAACTGCTGCTCCATGCTGGTTACCCCCCATGCACATTTGTCTTCACTTCCAACTCTCGCCTTTGGGGATCTGCAGAGTTTATTGCATGCCTTTTGAATTCGTTTACTGTTTCATCTTCACCACCTCTTCCAGATGTTTCCCAATGTTGGTTCTGATTCATCCCCCCTAGAATTTGATTTCATGACCTCTAGTTATACTGCTTGTTTTCCAGTGGAAAAGGTTCATGGATCATGCATCATTAACAGGTCTGTATCATATCTCCCACTGCGCCTCCTCTCTTCCAGGGTGCACATATTCACATCCTTCAGCCTCTCCTCATAAGTCTTCCGATGCTGACCGCACACTATTTTGGTCGCCCTTCTCTGGACCGTCTCCATCCTGTCTCTGTCTTTTTTTTTTAAGTTCCTGTTCATAGCCAGATTAGTCCAATCAAGTGGGTTTTGCATCCCTACCAGCAGGTGGCGACAGAGAACAAAACTTTGAGGCCCTGCTACATAACCGAGAGCGCCACCTGCAGTCCCTCAGTATTTCTCTCTCCCGGGTAGATGGTAGAGGTGCAAACCTGCAGTCTGACTAGTCTTAATGTAAAATTTAAAAAAAAAAAACGGAGAAAGACTTTAGCTGGATTTCGGATTGGAGTTTTTGCTTCCTGAGGTGTTTGGTACCTTGGTGGACCCTCCCTCAGGTGAAGCTGGGCGATTTGGGGGGGGGGGTTGGTAACCCTTGCCTGTCTGTAGCCCACTGTTTCCGGAGGCCCTGATTGCCAGGGGACTGGCTCCCTCGTGTCCTCCGAGGCCTCCTCCTGTCTGCTGTTGTCCTTGAACAGGGAAGTATTCCTGTCTGGGTTTGTTAATTAATTCAAAAAAAATTTATTTTTATTTTATTTATTAAGGCTTTTATATACCGAATTTCTTGATACAAATCAAATCAATTCGGTTTACAATGAACTAAGTAGAATATACAATTAACCAATCAACAAGAGTTACGGAGCATACAGTTACATTATAACAAGGAAGCCTTAACTTGGAGTAGGAAAATAAAGAAGGGGTGAACGGAGCAATAAATATATAAAATAGAATAAATACAATATACAGTGGAGAAGCCCGGAGTTTCAGTTTGAGGCAGGCCGGTGGCGGGGCGCTAGTGGCAGCAGGGGCTGTCGGGTGCGGGCAGTTGACCGGTAAGCCAGTTGTTATCTGCTTATGCTGAGGGATCCTGACAGCTAAGAGTGTTTTCCCGCTCACTGTTCTCGGCGGAGAGGCCGCGTGGCTTTGAGTCCTGCTGCGTGTGTGGGCTGACTTTTTTTTTTTTTTACCACGTGTGCGGCCTGAATTTCGGCAGAGTGCACCAGCAGTGATTCCTCCCGGAGCAGGTTCCTTTGCAGCCGCCTGGGGGATGGCACCAAAACCACGCATGGCGGCACGCGGGGCTTGCGGCCTCTGGTCGCTGCGGCTCAGTTCCTGCTCCCTTTGCACTGGCTTTTTGTGTTGTGGGAGGGGGGAACGGAGGGCAGCAGCAGTGGTCCCGGGGGGGATAAAATTCAGCAGCCAGATTGGCAGAGGATCGCGGGCAGTGGCCTAAGGCCCCCTAGGGAGGCCAGTGATTCCCCCTCCCCCGCTTTCACCTGTGGTGCAGGTGGCTGTGCAGGACGTGGATGGAGGAGGGGAGTCGGAAGTTAGCTTGCTGATCGGAGTGCAGATGTTCCAGAGGATTTTACCCCGGAGTTTGTCTTTCTTCTGCATAAGGCCTTTCTGGTGAGAAAGGGAGCAGGGGGGAAGCGTTCCAGTGAGCACATTTCTGGTCGCCCGGTCAAGATGCAGAAGGTGGGATCTTCTGGTAGATCTGGCGTTATTTTGAGGCGGCTAGGTCTTGAGCGCTCTGGGGTTCCCAGGGATTTGGAGGACTTCGATGACATGCAGGAGGATCCTGCAGATCTTTAACGAGTGATCCCGGATGTGGCTGCTGATCCAGACCCAAGTGCCGATCCTGAGGCTGTTGTGGTTGCGCAATTGGTTGGCTGACATGAGGTCCAAGTCTCAATCATGTAATCTACCCTTTAAAGGGAAGCTCTTTGATGGAGACATTGCGCATACTGATAGCAGCTGTCTGCAGAGGAGAGTTCCTGGCATCATTGGATCTGACAGAGGCCTACCTTCATATTACCATTCGAAGGGACCATCAGAAGTTTCTTCGGTTCATGTGCTGGGTCAGCATTTTCAGTTTTGGGTTCTTCCCTTCGGCATGGTCATGGCGTGTCCCGCATCTTTAGGAAGGTGATGGTGGTGGTGGCAGCATCCTTAAGACGAGAGGGGATTTTGGTTTACCCATATCTCGACGATTGGGTCATCTGGACAAAGACGGAGGAGGAGTGTGGTCACTCCATATAGCACGTGATGCTCCGATTGAGTTCTCTGGGTTGGGTGATAAACGCTGTGAAGAATCATCTGGTGCCAACCCAGTCGGAGTATCTGGGAGCTTGGTTCAATATCCAAGGCAATGACAGTGTCGAAGTTGCAAGTGCAGCGTCTGCTCTAGCTGCCAATACCAAAGGTCTGGGATTATCTACAGGTTCTGGGCTCTATGGCTTCCATGTTGGACTTTGTTCTGAAGGCTTTTGCTCATATGCGTCCTTTGCAGAAGGTGCTGCTATCCAGATGGAATCCGTTGTCAAAGGAGTATCATCAGCCTTTGCCTCTTTGGGGGGAATCCTGATCCAGTCTCTCATGGTGGCTCATCCATCCCAACTTGGATAAGGGAGTGGATCTGGAGGCCCCTGATTGGGTGCTGGTGTGACCACCAATGCCAGTCTCAAGGGCAAGGTAGGGGGCGGTGATTCAGGGGCAATCTGCACAAGGGCACTGGTCTGCAGCAGAGATGGCCTGGTCGATCAATCGCCTGGAGACGAGGGCAGTACATAGAGCTATGGAGGTTTTTCTCCCTTTGGTCAAGTGTTGCATGGTGAGAATCTTCTCAGACAATGCAATAACAGGGGCTTACATCAATCATCAGGAAGGTATGAAGAGTCCCGGTATGGCTCTGGAGTCTCAACAGTTGTTTGCTTGGGTGGAGCGTCATCTCGAAGGTGTAGTGGTGTCTCACGTAGCGGGCATGGTCAATGTGCAAGTGGAGCTTCTCAGCAGGCAGCAGCTAGATCCGGGGGAATGGGAGTTGTCCCTGGAGGCCTGGGATTGTCTATGTGCCAGGTGAGGAGTTCCTTAGTTGGACCTCATGGCAATGAGGGCCAATGCGAAGGTGGCGAGATTCTTCAGTTGCAGAGGGAAGACGGGCAGAAGGGTTGGATGCTCTAGTTTGCCTGTGGCCGACGGGGATACTCCTATATGTGTTTCCTCCTTGGCCACTTGTCAGTTGTGTATTGAGGCACATCCAGGGCAGGTGGTTCTGGTGCCCCGGAGTGGTTGCATTGGCTGTGGTTCTCGGATCTGGTAGGTATCGTGATAGACGGTCCTCTCAGGTTGGCTCACCTAAAACATGTTATGTGTTTTTGCTGTATTTAATATGTTTATTGTAAAGCCTATGGCTGAATCACTGTTTGCTGTAAACCGAGGTGATGTGCTTCACGTGCCGCGGTATATAAAAATCCATAAATAAATAAATAAGGGTTGCTTCGGCAAGGTCCCATATTTTCGGATCGGGAGGATCGCTTTTGTCTCGCTGCTTGACTTTTGAGAGGTAGAAGTTGTGTTTAAAGGGTTATTTGGAGACAGTCATTTCTACTTTGCTCTAGGCTTGACGTTCATCTATGTCTATGGCTTACGTCCGGGACTGGAAAGTGTTTGATGCTTGGTGCCTTCAGCAGTGACTGGATCCCCTTCCTGTAAGCGTTCTGCACATTTTGGACTTTTTTTCAGCAAGGACTGTCAAAGGTTCTGGCTTACAATTTGTTCCGGGTTCAGGTTTCTGCCTTGGGTTGCCTTAAGTGCAGGCGGCAGGACAGGGCCTTAGCCTCCCATCCGGATGTTGTGCAATTTCTGAAAGGAGTCAAGCACTTACAGCCTTCGGTGAGGAAATTGTGTCTGGATTGGAACCTCAACCTGGTTCTGCATGTGCTCTGTGAGGCCCCTTTTGAGCCCCTTTAGAGGAGCTTCATTGAAGGATCTGACGTTAGTCTGTTTTTCTGGTAGCCATATGTTCGGCCAGGCACTTTATCTTGCAGGGATCTTTTTCTCCAGATTGAGACTGACAGGGTGACGTTGCGGATGGTGCTGTCCTTTTTAACAAAGGTGGTTTCCTCTTTTCATTTGAACCAAATAGAGCTCAGCCTTTCCAGATTGGTCTAGGGAGTCTCCACTGGAAAGGGAACTGCATCTTTTGGATGTGCGCAGGACCCTGTTGCGTTATCTTAAGGTTACCAAATCCTTTCGGCATTCGGATCACATCTTTGTGCTGTTCGGGGGTGTGAACAAAGGGGCTAAGGCCTCAAGAACCTCGATCTCTTGTTGGTGGAAAGAAGCCATTTCTTTCACTCATATTTGTAAGGGTTGTGAGCGCATTCTACAAGAGTGCATGCGGCCTCCTGGGCAGCGTGTCAATTGGTGTCTCCTCAGGAGATATGTAGGGGTGCGGCGTGGTCCTCGCTTCATACTTTCACCAAGCATTACCATTTGGATCTTCGGGTTCAGGAAGACGCAACCTTTGGTGAGAGTGTTCTGTGCGCGGGGGCTTTCGGGATCCTGCCCAGTTTACGGGTGTTTTGGTACATCCCACTTGCCTGGACTGATTGGGGTATGAATAGGAAAGGAAAATTGGTTCTTACCTGCTAATTTTAGTTCCAGTAATACCACAGATCAGTCCAAAAGACTGAATATCCTGGTTAATTGCAGACATTTATGCATTGTAAATAAGTTGATTTTGGTGTTGCGTTGTTCGTTTTTCTGGAAGCATGGAGGGCTCTAGGTCGGGGGTGGTTCCAGCCCTGAGTTCTCTGCTCGCCCTGAAAGTTAAGGTGATGGTCTCTACTCTTTAGCTTGGTTACAGGTCAATACTGAGGGACTGCAAGTGGCGCTCTCAGTTATGTAGCAGTGCCTCAAAGCTTTTGTTCTCTGCCTCCATCTGCTGGTAGGGATGCAAAACCCCACTTGTCTGGACTGATTTGTGGTATTACAGGAACGAAAATTAGCAGGTAAGAACCGTTTTTCCTATATGGGCTCCAGAACTGAACACAGTACTCCAGATGAGGCCTCACCAAGGACCTGTACAAGGGGATAATCACTTCCCTTTTCTTACTCGATATTCCTCTCTCTGTGCAGCCCAGCATTCTTTTGGCTTTCGCTATCACCTTATCACATTGCTTCGCCACTTTCAGATCGCCAGACGCTGTCACACCAAGGTCTCTTCCCCAATCCGTGCACATTAGTCTTTCATCCCCCATTACTTTCAGCTCTTTTGGATTATAGCATCCCAGATACATGAGACTGCACTTTTTGGCTTTGAATCCCAACTGCCAGACCACTCTTCATAAGAACATAACATAAGCCTTGCCATACTAGGTCAGACCAAGGGTCCATCAAGCCCAGCATCCTGTTTCCAGCAGTAGCCAAGCCAGGTCACAAGGTCCCAAGGTTTGATAAATTCCAAGCTGCTTATCCCAAGAATAAGCAGTGGATTTCTGCAACTCCACCTTAATAATGGTTAATGGACTCTTCCTCCAGAAACTTGTCCAAACCTTTATTAAACGCAGATTTACTAATATATTTCACTACATCCTCTGGCAACGAATTCCAGAGCTTAATTATGTGTTGAGTAAAAAAAATATTTTCTATTACTTTTAAATGTATTACCTAATAACTTAATTGTATGTCCCCTGGTTTTTGTACTTTTTGAAAGAGTAAAAAACTGATTAACGTGTACTTGTTCCACTCCTTATTTTATAGACCTCCATCATATCTCCCCTTAGCCGTCTCTTCTCCAAGCTGAAGAGTCCTAACCTCGTCAGCCTTTCCTCATAGGGGAATCGTTCCATCCCCTTTATCATCTTGGTTGCCTTTCTCTGTATCTTTTCTAATTCTGCTATATCTCTCTTGAGATGTGGTGACCAGAACTGAGCACAATACTCGAGCTTTCGTAAATCACTTTTAATTCTCTCTACTCCTTCAGGCATGTCCACTCTGTTGCAGATCTTAATATCAGCCACAAATAAACAAACTTTACCTTTTGTCCTTTCCGCAATGTCGCTCACAAAGATATTGAAGAGAACCGGTCCCAACCTTGTGGCACTCCACTTAACACCGCTCTCTCTTCACAGTAGGTTCCATTTACCATCACACACTGTCCCCTGTCACTCAACCAGATTGTAATCCACGTCAGCACCATGGCACCCACTCCCAAGCTTCTGATTACGAGTCTCCTAAGCGGGACCATAGCAAAAGCTTTGCTGAAATCCAACTGGATGACATTGAGCGCTCTTCCACGATCCAGTTTTTTAGTCACCCAATCAAAAAAATCTATCAGATTTGCCTGATAAGATCTTCCCCTGGTGAATCCATGCTGCCTCTGGTCCAGCAATTCTCCCGACTGTAGATAGTTCACTATTCTCTCTTTCCTTCAGCAGAGTCTCCATTACTTTTTCCACCTCCGAGGTGATGTAACCGGCCTGTAGTTTCCAGCCTCCTCTCTGTTCCCACTCTTGTGAAGCGGGACCACCACCGCTCTTCTCCAATCACTTGGCACCACTCCCGTTTCTAGGGATCTATTGAACAGGGTCGCACAGAGGACCCGCCAGCACATCTCTGAGCTCCCTCAGTATCCTGGGATGAACCTCATCAGGCCCTGTGGCTTTGTCCACTTTCCAGGGATCTATTGAACAGGTCACACAGCGGAGCCGCCAGCACATCTCTGAGCTCCCTCAGTATCCTGGGATGAACCTCATCAGGCCCCATGGCTTTGTCCACTTTCCAGGGATCTATTGAACAGGTCACACAGCGGAGCCGCCAGCTCATCTCTGAGCTCCCTCAGTCGTGGGATGAACCTCATCAGGCCCCATGGCTTTGTCCACTTTCCAGGGATCTATTGAACAGGTCACACAGCGGAGCCGCCAGCTCATCTCTGAGCTCCCTCAGTATCCTGGGATGAACCTCATCAGGCCCCATGGCTTTGTCCACTTTCCAGGGATCTATTGAACAGGTCACACAGCGGAGCCGCCAGCTCATCTCTGAGCTCCCTCAGTATCCTGGGATGGACCTCATCAGGCCCCATGGCTTTGTCCACTTTCCAGGGATCTATTAAACAGGTCACGCAGCGGAGCCGCCAGCTCATCTCTGAGCTCCCTCAGTATCCTGGGATGAACCTCATCAGGCCCCATGGCTTTGTCCACTTTCCAGGGATCTATTGAACAGGTCACACAGTGGAGCCGCCAGCTCATCTCTGAGCTCCCTCAGTATCCTGGGATGGACCTCATCAGGCCCCATGGCTTTGTCCACTTTCCAGGAATCTATTGAACAGGTCACACAGCGGAGCCGCCAGCTCATCTCTGAGCTCCCTCAGTATCCTGGGATGGACCTCATCAGGCCCCATGGCTTTGTCCACTTTCCAGGGATCTATTGAACAGGTCACACAGCGGAGCCGCCAGCTCATCTCTGAGCTCCCTCAGTATCCTGGGATGAACCTCATCAGACGCCATGGCTTTGTCCACTTTCCAGGGATCTATTGAACAGGTCACACAGCGGAGTCGCCAGCTCATCTCTGAGCTCCCTCAGTATCCTGGGATGAACCTCATCAGGCCCCATGGCTTTGTCCACTTTCAGTTTCCCCAGCTCTTCCCATACATTTTCTACTGTAAATGGAGTTACATCTACTCCCCTCCCCTCCAGTTTCTTGTTAACTAGCGAGGGTCCTTCTCCTGGGTCCTCTTTAGTGAGCACAGAACTGAAGTATTTGTTTAATATTTCTGCCTTTTCTTCGTCTCTCTCCACACATTGATCCTTTCCACCTTTCAGTCTCACTATACCACTTTGGACCATTTTTTCTCTGTATCTGAAAAATGATTTATCACCTCTCTTTACCTCTTTGGCAATCCTTTCTTCCACCTGACTTTTTGCTTTCCTGATTTCTTTCTTCTTCTCCCTGAGCTTCACCAGATATTCATCCCTGTGCTCCTCTTTTTGGGATCCTTTATACGTTTTGAATGCTGTTCTTTCTGTCTGTATTTTTTTTTTCAATTTTTATTATATGTCAGTTTAAACACAAGATAACGTCTACCTGCAATGGAGACACAAAAAGAAACATATTACTAATTACATAGTAACATTCACAGAGAAGTATTTATTTATTTACTTTTTACTATGCCGATATTCAGGACAAGGGTCCTATCACACCGGTTTACAGCAAAAGAAGGGAAACTAGAGAAACATGAGAAAGTTACATATAACAGGGGCGATGAATTCAGGACAACTTAGTATGAAGATAACTTCATAAATCACTTTACTTCATAAATCATTGTATCAGGAAGGATACAGTGACTGGCAAATGGTGAGGGTGGGGTTAGAAAGGATAGGGGGATGGCAGATGGTGAGGGGTGGGGTTAGAAAGGATAGGGGATGGCAGATGGTGAGGGGTGGGGTTAGAAAGGATAGGGGGATGGCAGATGGTGAGGGGTGGGGTGGGGTTAGAAAGGATAGTGGGACTGGCAGGCGGCGAGGTGCGGGGTTAGAAAGGATAGTGGGAATGGCAGACGGCGAGGGGCGGGGTTAGAAAGGATAGGGGGATGGCAGATGGTGAGGGGCGGGGTTAGAAAGGATAGGGGGATGGCAGATGGTGAGGGGTGGGGTTAGAAAGGATAGGGGGATGGCAGATGGTGAGGGGTGGGGTTAGAAAGGATAGTGGGACTGGCAGGCGGCGAGGGGCGGGGTTAGAAAGGATAGTGGGAATGGCAGACGGCGAGGGGCGGGGTCAGGAAGGATAGGGGGATGGCAGATGGTGACGGGCGGGGTCAGGAAGGATAGAGGGGAAGTGGCAGATGGCGAGGGGTGGGGTCAGGAAGGATGGGGGAGTGGCAGATGGCGAGGGGTGGGGTCAGGAAGGATAGGGGGAGTGGCAGATGGTGAGGGGTGGGGTCAGGAAGGATAGGGGGAGTGGCAGATGGTGAGGGGGGGGGGTCAGGAAGGATAGGGGGAGTGGCAGATGGTGAGGGGTGGGGTCAGGAAGGATAGGGGGAGTGGCAGATGGTGAGGGGTGGGGTCAGGAAGGATAGGGGGAGTGGCAGATGGCGAGGGGTGGGGTCAGGAAGGATAGGGGGAGTGGTAGGTAAACACGCTCTTGTATGGCCGTGCCTACAACCTGTTGTGCTGCTGCATTCTGTAACAGTTACAGCACTTGCAAGTGACAATTCGGTGTTGCCATATAGAAAGAATGACCATAATCTATCGCCTACCACCCGAGTGTCCTGTCAGAGTCTGGATGGCATGGCAAGCTATGTGTTTGTTTCTGTCCTTCTCTTTTTGTGGTGTGTTTCTGTCAGTCTCTCTTTCACTTTTACCTTTTGTTATTCATGCTCACTCCCCTCTGTCTGTCTGTCTGTCTGTCTGTCTGTCTGGGATGGAGCGGGGGAGTGAGCATTGCTTCTGCTGTCTGTCTGGGATGGAGCGGGGGAGTGAGCATTGCTTCTGCTGTCTGTCTCGGATGGAGCGGGGGAGTGAGCATTGCTTCTGCTGTCTGTCTGGGATGGAGCGGGGGGAGTGAGCATTGCTTCTGCTGTCTGGGATGGAGCGGGGG
The DNA here is from genome assembly GCF_901001135.1 of Rhinatrema bivittatum. Taxonomy (NCBI): domain Eukaryota; kingdom Metazoa; phylum Chordata; class Amphibia; order Gymnophiona; family Rhinatrematidae; genus Rhinatrema; species Rhinatrema bivittatum. The sequence goes on along the minus strand of NC_042616.1, from coordinate 816,651,831 downwards.
AGTGAGCATTGCCTCTGCTGTCTGTCTGGGATGGAGCGGGGGAGTGAGCATTGCTTCTGCTGTCTGTCTGGGATGGAGCGGGGGAGTGAGCATTGCTTCTGCTGTCTGTCTGGGATGGAGTTGGGGAGTGAGCATTGCTTCTGCTGTCTGGGTTGGTGTTGGGGGGAGTGAGCATTGCTTCTGCTGTCTGGGTTGGTGTTGGGGGGGAGTGAGCATTGCTTCTGCTGTCTGGGTTGGTGTTGGGGGGAGTGAGCATTGCTTCTGCTGTCTGTCTGGGATGGAGCGGGGGAGTGAGCATTGCTTCTGCTGTCTGTCTGGGATGGAGCGGGGGAGTGAGCATTGCTTCTGCTGTCTGGGTTGGTGTTGGGGGGAGTGTGCATTGTTTCGGTTGTGACTGAGATGGAGATGGGGTAGTATGTATTGCTTTGGCGTTCTCTGGGTCGGTGTGGGGGTGTGTGCAACACTTCCACTTTCTTTCTGGGGTGGGGGGAAGTAATATTGTTGATTTGGATCAGAACATGGAAGTGAAACCCTTCTTACACTTTTCTTACAGCAATTGTACCAGACACTATCTGACTATGACATTCGATTCTACATGTACGAAATATTAAAGGTGAGCGTTCTCTTGGGGACCATTGAGAGGTGTGGAGGAGACCCAGGGATCATGGCTCTCCTCTTCCTTAAAGCATCTTCCCATTTTACTCACACCCTGTAACAATGGAATATTAAATCTCTGAACGTAACCTCTCCACTCTGCTACTTTTTCCTTCCCCTTTCTCCCGACATTTGACTCCTCCTGCCTCCCTTCCCTGCAGGTTTCTGATTACTGTCACATTATAGGGGGTTATGCACAGGCTAGTAACTTACTGTCATTCTCTTCCCTGTAGGCTCTTGATTACTGTCACAGTATGGGCATAATGCACAGAGATGTCAAGCCACACAACGTCATGATAGACCACGAGCACAGAAAGGTACCAGCTGATATTGGGTGTGATGGAATAGCTTTCCTGTATCTTCGAGACTGCTGCTGGAGTTAGGGGCCTTAAATGCTCAGGGATAGGAGAGGTTATGACAGCACTCTCAGTTAAAGGTGTGATGCAAACTACCGTTGTAGCCTTGGAAGGGTGCTGTGGTTGAAGGTGAGAGTCACTGCTGAAAGCGTGGTAAATGCCGTAGTTGGAAACTTGCATAGATTCCTTGGATTTGGAAATGCTGAAGTGTTGGTGAATGCTTGACTTGGAAGCTTAGGGACGTCGCTGGGGGGATTAAGAGGTGGAGGTGAATTCACTGCCAAAGTGTTCATGAATGCTTGTCTTGGAAGCTGATGATGTCGCTGGGGTGTTGAGAAGTGAAGGTGAGATTCACTGTTGAAGTCTTGGGAGGTTGATGGAAGATTGAGAAGTTGAGATGAACTTCACTGCTGATTGGGGAATGCTTGAGTTGGGGGCTTGGAAAAATTGCTAGGTGTTGGAAAATTATGTTGGCCTCGTGGTGCATTCTTCAACTGGGGGCTTGAGAATTTTGCTGGGAGGTTGGAAATGCTCAAAAGACTTGTGGTGAATGCTATGGACCACATTGACGATCCCGTAGAATTCAAGATATGTTATTGTCCAACTAGATGAAAATGGCTGAGCAATTCTCAAGTTGTGAGACTTGAGAGGACTGTGAAGTAAAACACTAGCTTTGAAATGGTTCTCTGCCTTTGCTTCTGTGAGCAAGTATTGGAGAGACTGTTATCTCATTGATTGATTTGATGCTGCAAAGGACGTTACTAGCTGCAGTAAGAAGCTCTCTCAAAGACTAATCTATTTCTTCCATGGGGACCCTGTCACTTGGGTGCATAATAAGACACCTTAGGTTTTTACCATGCACTGGGACGGCAGTCTAGAAGGATTTTTAATTAAATTGCCTTGAAATGAGCATGTTGCTATGGGAACCTTAGAAGGTAACCGAAATCTCACATATTAGCCCTCAGCAGGTTGCATGCTGAGGATCCTGAGCTGATTGATGGGATCTGTGCATGTGTGTGGGGGTAGAGGGCTCCTATAGAAGAAAGAGAGGATTGATCTCAGATTATCTGTGTGTCCCTGACAGTGGATAGACGGCCCTGCTCGTGTCATTTCATGTACGCTTCCTCTGCGCCCTGGCTGCTGTCAGGGGCAGTAAGGTCCTAGTGCCAGAGAAGAAATGTGTGTAGGGGACGGCCTGTGTTAGAACTGTCAATAATATCGTCAGAAGTCAGTATGCACTCCTCCCTCACCGGGAGTGCGGCTGGCAGCTTCTCTCATCTCTTGACCCTTTATTCCCACTGCAGCTTCGTCTCATAGACTGGGGCCTGGCGGAGTTCTACCATCTGGGGCAGGAATACAATGTCAGAGTGGCGTCTAGATATTTCAAAGGACCTGAACTATTAGTAGATTACCAGGTAAGGAGCCTGCACACTCAGGTGAAGCGTATTCTCTCCTGTGCTAAGTCTGAGTGAGGAAAGGACTCCAGACTGATGGAAGCTCTGGATCCTAGGCCGGGGTCTGCACTTGTGTTAAGAAGGACTCCCTGCTGGGGTGTAGTGTCTGCTTCACATGGAGACTCGCCTGCCCCTGCACCGGTGTAGGATCTGTATCCCACAGGCAGGCCTAGATTTGTCTGGGGTGCCTAAGGCGGCAAAAATACAGCAGAATTGCTGCCATCCAGCTGTGCTGAATCTCACTGAGAGGATGGTGCAATATATCATGCACGACAAAAACAGGCGTCCAGCGCGCGGACATCCACATCTCTTGGGCGCCCGATGCAGTAATCAAAAGAGCTGCCACGCTAAAAGGGACGCGCTAGGAATAAATAGTGGGTCCCTGGCGCGTCCTTGGCATCGGACGCCATTTGTTTTCTTTTACACGTCAAGCCCTTTTATTTTTTCATGATGCTGCTCTCTGTGCTTCCTTCTACTTAGTATCGCATCGATATTAAGTGCGAAGAGCCACAGAAAAGCAGTATTTTTGGTTCCCTGTAAGTACCCGGATCAGTCCAGACAGTGGGTTGAGCCTCCTTTCCAGCAGGTGGAGACAGAGAAAAACTTGAAGGATATCCTATATGAGGACAGAGTCTGTCCTCTAACCCTTCAGTATTCGTCTGTCTCCAGCAGGTGCAGCATCTCCCCTTCGGTTCTCTGCTTTAGGCTGGTCAGCCTTTCCTTCTTCTTTCCTCATGGATCAAGCAAGTACTACTACTTCTTCCTATTAAAAGAGAATTTTCTTTTAGTGACTTTTTTCTTTTTCTTCTGTGTGGAAGACGGTTCCGTCTCCTGGCTCTTGCCGTACTCAGGGGGGCTTTGCCCCTTGTGCGCTGCATAGACTGAGTCCGTACCTGCTTCCAGGTATGGGGACCGAGTCTGCCCAGGCCCCCCCTCCCCCCGGCTGCTGAGAGAGTTTAGAACCCGACTGCTGTGCTCAGTTAAAATAAATAAATAGATAAAATCTGTTTCAAAGTTTGAATATAAGTTACAGGTATTCCCCTACCTCTAACTTGTTTGCGGTAGTAGACCAGTATTTTTCTTTTTTTTTCTGGTCTCAGGAGGCCTTGAACCGGCAGCCAGACAGGCAGGAGTCCGCAGGTTTCCCTCCTGCTTCACTCCGGGCCTGCAGGCTGTCAATCAAACTTTTTTTTCAGCTTTTTTTTCTTCAGAAGCGGCTCTCCTATGCCGCGGCAGGCAACCTGCCTCTCTTGTGGGCAGCCCTCTTCGCGATTTTCGCGACAGGGCCTCTGCTCTGCTTGCCTGCCGGGTGGGGAAGGTCCCTCCTCGGCAGAACAAACAAATTTAGCCCGGGGATCGACTTCCTCTGGCATGGCCAGGCCGTTCCCGGGTCGGCAAAGCCCAGAAACGGTGGCCATCTTGGATTTTTCAGCGGCTCCGTTTTCGGAGCTGCCTGGGGCTGGGGGGCCGGATTTTTTTGACATGCCCCGCGGGTTCCCAGGAGGGGTCCCCCCTCCCCCCCCCCCCCCTTCCGGGAAATCCAGGATCCATTTTTCAGCAGAATTCGTCCTCCTCATGCATAAATCATATCTAGCTAGTCTGCAGGAGGAGGACGAAAGCTCCCCACCTCCACGCCGTTGACTGTTGGCCCGGCTGCGGAGTCCCAGTGGTCGGTTCGGGTGCAAGTGGTCCCGGGGGTACCCCCCCCCCCCCCCGCCGCCGGATCCAGGGTTTCCGGACCCCGCCGCTCCCCTGGATCTGGAGGGTACCCTTCCTTTGGAGGGGGACGACCCCAGAGCCCTTCACTTGTTCCACAAGGAGGAGTTGGAGCCCCTCATCCCCTTTGTCCTCCAGGAATTGGGGTTGGAGGGGGCCCACTGCGGATAAATTGATGGCCTCCTTGCCCAAGGATATGAACCTGGTCCTGGGGGGTCTCAGGGCTCCGGCTACCGCATTTCCCTTCCATCCCATGCTCAAGCTCCTGATCCTACGGGAATGGGAGGCTCCCAAGGGGGTTCTCCGGGTGGGGCGTGCCATGGACAAACTCTATCCCCTCACGGAGGAATGCTTGGAAATGCTAAAGAATCCCTCTGTGGACTCCTATGTTTCGGCGGTCACCAAGCATACCACGATCCCGGTGGAGGGATCGACGGCACTCAAGGATGGACAGGATCATAAGCTGGAAGCTCACTTGAAACGCATCTTCGAAATCTTGGCTCTCGGAGTCCGGGCGACTTGCTGCAGCAGTCTCATGCTGCAGGCTGGCCTCAGGTGAGTCCAACAATTACTCTGCACCGAGGACCTCCTGCCGGCAGAGGCGGGGAGCAGGCTGAGCATCTGGAAGCCGTAATCGCTTACGGGGCAGACTCTACGATCTGGTTCGTGTTCAGGTGAAGGCGATGGCTTCAGCGGTGTCTGCCCGGAGACTCCTCTGGCTATGCAATTGGTCGGCCGATCAGACCTCCAAAGCCCGGTTAGGCACTTTGCCTTTCAAAGGTAAGCAGCTCTTTGGTGAGGACCTTGAGAAGCTTATGGACTCCTTAGCGGACAACAAGGTCCATAAGCTCCTGGATGACCGTCCTAAACCATCCCGGTCCTACACACCCTATCGTCCTCGCTTCCGGGGTCAGCGTCGTTATACTCCACGCGGGCGGGGTGGTTCCTCGAGGGGTTATTCTTCCCGATCTCAGTCTTGGTCGCAGCCCTTTCGTGGGTGGCGGCCCTTTCGCGAGGGCCAGCCTGCGCGCTCCACCCCCAAGCCTGCCACACAATGAAGTTCAGCCAACTCATTCCTCGATCCCCCCTCTAGGCAGCCGCCTCTCCCTGTTTCTCGAGGAATGGGTCAAAATCACGTCTGATCAGTGGGTCCTCGACATTTTCAGAGACAGGTATGCCTTCGAAATTGTCCGTGACCTTCCGGATCTTTTTCTCTTTTCTCCATGCGGGCGGTCCAAGTGGGACGTGGTGGAACAAACTCTCACCAGACTCCTGGATCTGTGTGCGGTGGTCCCGGTCCTGGAGAGGGAGCTTGGCGCCGGCCAATATTCTATTTACTTCGTTGTTCCCAAGAAAGACGGGTCCTATCGCCCGATCCTGGACCTCAAGAGGGTCAATCAGGCCCTCAAAATTCCTCATTTCCGCATGGAAACCCTGCGAGCGGTCATCACAGCGGTTCGCCCCGGGGAGTTTCTCGGTTCACTCAATCTTGCAGAGGCGTACTTCCATATTCCAATCCACCGCGACTACCTGAAGTATCTCCGCTTCCATGTTCTCAACCAGGACTTCCAGTTTCGAGCGCTTCCTTTCGGTCTCACGACCGCGCCTCGTACCTTCACCAAGGTCATGATGGTGGTCGCGGCGGCTCTTCGCCGGGAAGGAATCCTTGTTTATCCCTACCTGGACGACTGGCTCATCAGGGCCAAGTCGGCGGCTTCCTGTCAACAGGCGGTGGATCGCATATTATCTCTTCTCGCTTCCCTCGAGTGGATAGTGAACTTCTCCAAGAGCAACCTTCAGCCCTCCCAGGAGTTAGAGTTCCTGGGAGCCCACTTCGACACCCGAGTAGGCAAGGTCTTCTTACCGCATGCGCGCACTCTCAAGCTGATCGAGCAAATCCAGAACCTGATTGCGCTACCGTCCCCGACGGCCTGGGACTACCTGCAGGTTTTGGGATCCATGGCTTCCACCATCGACCTCGTCCCCTGAGCCTTTGCTCATATGCGTCCATAACAGAAAGCTTTGCTATCCCGTTGGCAGCCGGTGTCGGAACAATTTCACATGGTCCTTCCGTTCATGGACTCTACAGTTGACGACTTGCAGTGGTGGCTGTCACTCCCTCATCACCTCCAGGGGATGCGTCTCCAAGCACCACAGTGCTTGGAGACGCATCCCCTGGAGGATGTAACCTCGGATGCCAGTCTATCGGGCTGGGGTGCGGTTTGTCTCTCCCAGTCCACCCAGGGAACCTGGTCGCAGACTCAGTCTCGCTGGCACATCAATCGGTTGGAGACCCTGGCGGTGCACCTGGTCCTTCAGGAGTTCCTCCCCCTGCTCCGCGGCAAGGCGATAAGCGTCCTGTCCGACAACTCTACCATGGTGGCTTACATCAATCGCCAAGGGGGCATTCGCAGTCCCCTCGTGGCCCTGGAAGCCAGCCATCTCTTCACATGGGCGGAATGGCATCTGCAGTGCCTGGCGGTCTCCCACATTGCGGGCAAGGAAAATGTTCAAGCCGATTTCCTCAGCCGCTAATGGCTTGATCCGGGGGAGTGGAAACTCTCAGATACAGCCATGGCTCTGATAGTGGACAGGTGGGGTCCCCCCCACCTAGACTTCATGGCGACCCTGCGCAACTCCAAGGCAAATCGGTTCTTCAGCTGCTGGAGGGAGCACGGCTCAGGGGGCGTGGATGCTCTGGTTCTTCCTTGGCCAGCGGACGTCCTTCTGTATGTATTCTCCCGTGGCCTCTGGTGGGAAAAGTTCTCAGAAGAATCGAACTCCACCGGGGACCCATGGTTCTGGTAGCACCCGAGTGGCCGCGAAGACCATGGCTCGCAGATCTCATCAACCTGGCGACGGACGGACCTCTCCGACTCTGTCATCTTCCTAGTCTACTTCGATAGAGGCCTGTATTTTTCGACCAGGCCGATCACTTCTGTCTAGCGGCCTGGCTTTTGAACGGCGACACCTGAGGCGTAAGGGCTATAAGGAGGAGGTCATCTCCACCTTGCTACAGGCCCGGAATCAGTCAACTTCCTTGGTCTACGTGCGTATCTGGAAGGGTTTTGAGTCTGTTTGTGCGGAATCGGGTATCCCAGCGTGCTCCGTCCCGGTCTCTGTGGTTCTTTCTTTTCTTCAGGAGGGTCTCTCCAAGGGCCTCTCCTTCAGTTCTCTGCGCATACAAGTCTCCGCGCTCGGCTCTCTCCTGGGTCGAGTGGAAGGTCATTCCATAGCGGGCCATCCAGACGTGATTCGGTTTCTGAGGGGCGTTAAACATCTCCGCCCCCCTTCTCGGGCCACGTGCCCGTCGTGGAGTCTTAATTTGGTCCTTCGGGCTCTCTGCAAAGCTCCGTTCGAACCTCTCCGACACGCTACGCTAAAAGACCTTACGCTGAAGACTGTCTTTCTGATCTCTATCTCCTCCGCTCGGCGGATCTCCGAGATTCAAGCGTTGTCCTGTCAGGAGCCCTTCTTGCGTTTTTCCGATTCAGGGGTTTCTCTCAAGATGATCCCTTCTTTCTTGCCAAAAGTTGTTTCCACCTTCCACGTCAACCATCGGTAGAACTCCCTGCGTTTTCCCCAGAGGAGATTGCAGGTACGACTGGGGGCGATCTCCGTAAGCTGGATGTCAAACGGGTCCTGCTTCGCTATCTCCAGGTTACCAATGCCTTTTGGGTCTCGGACCATCTCTTTGTCCTCTGGAGTGGTCCCAACCGGGGTAAGCCGGCTTCTAAGACCACTATTGCGTGGTGGTTGAAAGAAGCGATCTCCTCGTCCTATCTTTGCCAAGGTCGACCGGTCCCCGAGGGCCTGAAGACTCATTCACTGCGTGCTCAAGCTACTTCTTGGGGGGAGAGTCAATCCGTTTCTCCACAGGAGATTTGCAGGGCCGCCACCTGGACGTCCCTGCATACTTTTGCTCGACACTACCGTCTGGATGTGCAAGCTCCGGTCTTCGGTTCTTTTGGGCGGCAAGTGCTTCGAGCAGGACTGTCTCGGTCCCACCCGGTTTAGGGAAGCTTTGGTACATCCCACAGTCTGGACTGATCTGGGTACGTACAGGGAAAGGAAAATTAGTTCTTACCTGTTAATTTTCGTTCCTTTAGTACCACGGATCAGAACAGACGCTCTTCCCTATCTGTCTTTCTGTCCTCTCGAAGCTTGTTTCTTGCAGATTCGCAGACCTCAATACTTCTTTTTTGTGCAAGAATACTGAGCGATTACACCGGAAGCCTTGGTTGTTTTTGATTACCAAGTATATGCAGGAGCTGTAAGTCATACCATGTTTCTTACATTGTTCTACAGTTGCTCATTGAGCTTTATGGTTACTTGCTTGATCCTATTCTGGTTTTGTTGTTTTCTGCTTTGACAATGGTTATACTGAAGGGTTACAGGATAGGCTCTGTCCTCATATGGGATATCCTTTCAGTTTTAGTCTGTCTCCACCTGCTGGAAAGGAGGCTCAACCCACAGTCTGGACTGATCCGTGGTACTACAGGAAAGAAAATTAACAGGCAAGAACTAATTTTCCTATTTTTTCAGTTGAGCCCTTACGCATGGCAAAGCTTAATGCCAGTTCTGGGGCTGGCGTTAAATTTTCCATGTTAAAAAGTGTGCGTCAGGCGCACGGCGATTATATGCATCGGGGGTAATAGCCAATAGCCTCATCTACATGGCATTTACACGTGATGAGCGCTATTAGCTATACACTTCTTTAGAGGCACGTTTTCGACGCGCTAAGTCCATTACTGCATCAGGAGTTATTCTAACGCGTCCGAAACACAACATCCAACCGCGCATCAAGCTCTGCGCTAGGCTGAGCGCGCTATATTGCATCAGCCCCCGAATAGGAACCACACTCTGTCCTGCTCCATTCCCTCCCCTCCCAAAACAGCGTACAAGGAGCAGGAGGAGAGGGATGAGACTTGATTGAGCCCCACCTGTTCTGTCCTCTTACTGTTACTGCTGGCCAGGATCAGCTATAGTGACTGGGGAAGAGAGGTGAAGCATGTGAGTGGGAATCGGGGACTTCCGAGGAGAGAATGGGAGGGGGATTATAATATTGGGGGCAAAGACAGATTGGGGTGTACGAGGGGAAGCGAAGCAGGGATGGTGTTGCTGAGAGGGGGATGATTGCCAGGGGAGGGTGTATAAGATGGGTGGGGGGGGGCAGTGTTTGTATGCGTGTGAGAGAAGGGATGTGTGTGCCAGGTTAGAGAGGATGCAGACACCTTCCTCACATTGCTTCCCCTCTTCCTCCCTGCCCCATTCCTGCTTCTCCCTTCTCTACAGGCCCTGGAACTTGCCCCCAATCCCTGATTCAAGATCTCCCCTCATCTCCTTCTCTCCTATTCCTCCCTCACTCCCAGAGCCTCCCTCCCTCTTCCTCCCTGTCCCATTCCTGCTTCTCCCTTCTCTACAGGCCCTGGAACCTGCCCCCAATCCCTGATTCAAGATCTCCCCTCATCTCCTTCTCTCCTATTCCTCCCTCCCTCTTCCTCCCTGTCCCATTCCTGCTTCTCCCTTCTCTACAGGCCCTGGAGCCTGCCCCCCAATCCCTGATTCAAGATCTCCCCTCATCTCCTTCTCTCCTATTCCTTCCTCACTCCCAGAGCCTCCCTCCCTCTTCCTCCCTGTCCCATTCCTGCTTCTCCCTTCTCTACAGGCCCTGGAACTCATCCCCAATCCCTGATTCAAGATCTCCCCTCATCTCCTTCTCTCCTATTCCTTCCTCAGTCCCAGAGCCTCCCTCCCTCTTCCTCCCTGCCCCATTCCTGCTTCTCCCTTCTCTACAGGCCCTGGAGCCTGCCCCCCAATCCCTGATTCAAGATCTCCCCTCATCTCCTTCTCTCCTATTCCTTCCTCACTCCCAGAGCCTCCCTCCCTCTGCCTCCTCTGTCCCATTCCTGCTTCTCCCTTCTCTACAGGCCCTGGAACCTGCCCCCCAATCCCTGATTCAAGATCTCCCCTCATCTCCTTCTCTCCTATTCCTTCCTCACTCCCAGAGCCTCCCTCCCTCTGCCTCCTTTGTCCCATTCCTGCTTCTCCCTTCTCTACAGGCCCTGGAACCTGCCCCCAATCCCTGATTCAAGATCTCCCCTCATCTCCTTCTCTCCTATTCCTCCCTCACTCCCAGAACCTCCCTCCCTCTGCCTCCTCTGTCCCTTTCCTCTCCATCTCCTTTTCTTCCTAACCACAGTCCTCTTTCCTCACTTTCCTTCTTCCTCCTCATTCTCCTCTTCTAAATGTCCAGCCTCCCTCTCCTCCCCCCACCCCTGGTCCTCCTATCCTCTCCTTCTCCTCCCTCTGCTGACGCTTAAGGTCTCTTTTCCTTATCCAATAGAAACAGAGATTATACAGACCCAAGCAAAGCTGGAAGATGCTTTGATGCTGATACTAGATAAAACCTGAGGTTTGAATATTTCCTCCCCGATCTCCAGCTAAATTTTATCCGGGGAACTTGTTGCTTGCACAGAGTTTACCCAGGTAAAAAGAAGGGGTGCTAGGGTCATTTCCAGGGCACACTTTCACTTTTTAGAGCAGCGCTGATATTTAGTACTGCCAGGACCCAGTTGGTCAGGTAAGTCTAATTGGACAGGTAATGCCTGTCCTAACATTATATATATACAGGCAACACGCCCCCCTCCCCTAGCAGCACTCTCCTACAAAATGTACGATATACAGCCACTTATTTGAATTATACCCTCCACTTAAAGAAGTGTTATACAAAGTTATAATGCTTTTATTAATCCCTAAATATACGTTGCACATTCTTCAGTGCCACCCCCCTTAGTAAAAACCACCCTACAAAACTCACTCACACCAATCACACTTCAGTTGGCAATATGCAGACTGCACCACACTCATCCCCAAAAACACTGCAGCTAAACCTTAAACAATAATACTTTGCATAAATGTATTATCACAGCCAATCGAGGCTTCATCAGGGGGATATTGCAGGCGTTGCTTACAGTCATGAATTCACATAAAGTGCGTATCTCCTTCCTCCACTGAATCCTGGCACACAAATTCCATTTCTACTTTATGCTTGCTTTTCATGTAACAATCAGATTTGCTTCTTTATTTATAATCCCAGTGATAACCGCTGTAACAAGCCGTGCGTTGGAAAATGTTGTAAAATCACGTCGGCAAATTCCAGTCACTTCCTTTCAACACATTGGAGGTTATTGATTATAACGTGGATTATCTCTAGAAATCATAATCAGTGCTGCCTCATTATTGATATTAAACATATTGTATCTTTATCTGACGTATATATATATATATATATATATAGTGAAACTGGAATGTGGCTTGCAAAAGTATCGACCCCCTAAAATGTCAGCAGATTTGTCTGGATTACAAATGACACTTGCACAGATTGATCTAGACAGTATGTTTATTGCAAACCAGTATGCTCTTAAAGTATATTTTCAATGTCACAATTAATTATTTCTCTGCATTTTTTGTAAGATAAAATTAAAAACTGAAAAATGCTGCTTGCATAAGTATTGAACTCCTGTGCTGTGGAAGCTCTAAGTTCACACAGATGACAGATATTGCCCTAACATTTTGCTTACAGTTGGCCTCTACCTGTGAATCATTAAAACAGGTCAGCTTTTCTGGATAAAAGATCCCCTAATTCCAGTACCATTGGTCAGACTGTGACTCTGAAGGAAAGCTGTGAGAATGAAGACCAAAGAGCATTCTAAGGAAATTAAAGATAAAAATTTATCGACATGCACAAGATAGGAAAAGGCTACAAACTGATATCCCCGTGAGCACTGTTGGATCAATTGTGAGGAAATGGAAGCTGCATCCTACCACCCAGATACTGCCTAGACAAGGCCAGCCCTCAAAACTCAACACCAGAGCAAGAAGGAGACTTGTAAATGAAGCCACAGAGAGGTCAACAATCACTTTGAAGGAGCTTCAGACTTCAGTGGCTAATACTAGAGTGGAGGTGCATCAGTCAATCAAACTCAGCATCACAGCAAGGAGACTTGTGAGGGAAGCCACAGAGAGGCCAACAATCACTTTGAAGGAGCTTCAGACTTTAGTGGCTAATACTGGAGTGGAGGTGCATCAGTCAATCAAACTCAGCATCACAGCAAGGAGACTTGTGAGGGAAGCCACAGAGAGGCCAACAATCACTTTGAAGGAGCTTCAGACTTCAGTGGCTGAGACTGGAGTGGAGGTGCAGCAGTCAATCAAACTCAGCGTCAGAGCAAGGAGACTTGTGAGGGAAGTCACAGAGAGGCCAACAATCACTTTGAAGGAGCTTCAGACATCAGTGGCTGAGGCTGGAGTGGAGGTGCATCAGTCAATCAAACTCAGCGTCAGAGCAAGGAGACTTGTGAGGGAAGTCACAGAGAGGCCAACAATCACTTTGAAGGAGCTTCAGACTTTAGTGGCTGACACTGGAGTGGAGGTGCATCAGTCAACCATATCAAGAGCTCTGCATACAACTGGCCTGCATGGGAGGGTGGCTAGAAAGAAGCCATTACTGAAGAAAAACGTCTGGAGTGTTCCGGAAGGCATCAGAGTGACCCAGCTCAAATGTGGGATAAGGTTTTGTGGTCAGATGAAACAAAAAATGGAGATTTCTGGCCATGTGAGTGGCACAAGCCTAACACTGCCCATTCTTCAGCAAACCCCATGCCAGCAGTAAAGTATAGGGCTGGCAGCATGACTGGGTATCTTGTTAAAACTGAAGGATGGATGGATGGTGCAAGATACAGGGAGAGACTGCAAGAGAACCTGCTTTAGTCTGCTAAAAACTAAACTATGGGGGAAGTTCATCTTTCAGCAGGACAATGATCCCCAAGCACAAGGACAAAGCAGCACAGGAGTGGCTGAACAGAAAGGTGAATGTTCTGCAACGGCCACGTCAGAGTCCAGATCTCATTCCAATCGGAAATCTGTGGCACTGTTTGAAAATTGCAATCCAGAAGCATCATCCAACCAACCTGAACAGCCTGGAGCAAATCTGCCAGGAAGAATGGGCAGAAATCACTCCCAGACAGTGTCCCAAGCTGTAGAAACTTACCCCAAGGGACTTAAAGCTGTTATTGCAGCAAAAGGTGGTCACACCAAGCGCTAGCCTGAAGGGGCTGAATACTTATGCAAGCGGCATGTTTCAGGTTTTTATTTTATCTTACAAAAATGCAGAGAAACAGTGAATTGTGACTTTGACAATTATAGGACATAGTGGTTTGCATGCAATAAACACACTGTCTGGAACAATCTGTCTAAGGGTCACTTGTAATGCACAGAAATCTGTTGACTTTTTAGGGGTCAAATAGTTTAGTTTTGCAAACCACTGTGTATAATACATGTATGTCTTAAAGTAAGAAGTATTCAGCAGAACACCCAGGATTATCCGGATAAGTTTCTCACTCACTGGCTTTCTCAATATGGACTTCTTTACTTTGATAATATAATATAACAGATGGATGTGTTTCCTAGTTTGCTTCCGAATGGTTTAATACTTTCTGCAGAATCTACCCTGAGCTGCTGCAATGAACCTCCCTGTGCTCTGACCTTTGCTGGGGGTGGACTGGGAGGGCCAGTAGCTCCAAATGTATGTAAAGGTGCCAAAACCCTAAATCAATCGCTACCCCCAGGGCCTACGACCTCCTCTGCCTGACAGGGAGTGTGAGCCCCTGCACGGGCTGTGTGTGACTCTCGTTACTGATGTAAGCTGTGTCTCACATTAGTACTTGGAACTTGTCTTTGCAGATGTATGACTACAGTTTAGACATGTGGAGTTTAGGCTGCATGCTTGCCAGTATGATCTTCAGAAAGGAGCCATTCTTCCACGGGCATGATAACTATGACCAGGTAAGAGCTGCTGGGGATTCCTCCCTTCTGTGTTCCCTGCTTCTCCCCCTCCTGTTTGCACCCAGAATGACTGGAAAAACATGGGGTTAACAGGAGCTTCCTTCCTTCCTTCCTTCTGCCTATAGTAACAAGTCATGCTACGCAGGTTCCAATAACATCAATACATCACACACAAAAATAAACACATCCCAGATTAAATAAACACTGTAAACCAGTTATGTAAAAGCCTCTTGAAATAATAATTGTTTATAAAAGATTTAAAATCGGTCCTATTTTTAATCTCCACAAAGAACCTCTAATAAGTGGCAATTACTAAAGTGCAGAGCTCTTCTCGAAGTATACCAGTTGAACAAATTGGACAAATATCTAGATGCATCACATTGCAATGACTTATAAAGTAAAGTCAGTAGCTTAAATCATATTCATTATTCCATGGGCAGCCAATGCAGTTGGATCGGTAATGGAGTAATAGGCTCCCTAATCGATGTCCCTATAACCAATCATGCTGCCAAACTCTGTAACATCTGTAATGCAACGTTTAGGAAAGTCAACATATAGGGAATTCCAGTAATTTACAGATGTTAAAACAAATGCTTGAATAATAGTAGAGAAATCCAATTAATCAGGCAGTGATTTTAAATGCCTTAGCTGTTCAATTTAAAATAGCCTGAGGACACAATGGGTTTCAGCTGATGCTTATTCTTTAGACTAGAATCCAAATTAAATCCCAAATTTCAAACATTTTCTGAAAAACGTACTGTTATCCTATTAATGTTGTTGACACCAAATCATCTGGTCTCGATTTCCTGCCAATCCTGAATCTTGGCTGGAGTCAAAATCAAGGGATTATTCATCATCCATTCTTGTATATTTGCCACACAAACAGATCCAAGAAATCAAGGAATGAACATCATTAAAAACAAGGAAAACTAACTGCATATCATGGGGTAGATATTCAAAGCCTTCTCAGCGCTACTCAGCCAGATAAGCAGAACTTAAGTAGCAGTTGCTAAGTATGCGCCTGAGTTCAGCAGCCACACACACACAAAGTAGGCAGATCGGGGGCGGAGTAAGTTAGCCGTATAACTTACCGGTATTCGGACTTAGCTGGATAAGTTTAGACCCATAGAGTAGGTCTAATTTTAGCCGGGTAGATTTTTCTGGTGAAGTGCGCACTCATATTCAGTGGCTTTGTCGTGCCACTGAATATGCATCGTAACTTAGCCGGATTATTTCTAACTGGCTAAGTTACTTACACGGCCAGCTTTGAATATTTACCCCCACCTGCATAAATTTTAAAATAAACCTTTAAAGGCTCTATAATAGCACTTAGCAGGTACAGTAAATATTAAAAAGAATAGCAGACAGTGTAGACTCCTGAGAAACCCCTATCTTCGGGGAATACCAGTCAGAAGCCACGGAGTCGGCTCTAAACCTGTTGTTTCCTGGCCAATAGAAATGACTCAAACCATGGACAACACCGCCAATTCTAATTCCACTTGATTGATAATCTCAGGTGATTTACCAAATCAAATGCTGAGGTAAAATCTAAAAATATGACAATTACTGCACCTCCAGCATCAATATTTCTCTGTAAGTAATCATTTACTGAGACCAGTAAAGTTTCCGTACTGTGATTTGAACAGGAGCCACTCTGATTATCATGCAAAACATTATACTCCTGCAGATAATCTTTCAATTGTGCAAAGCTACCTTTTCTAATAACTTACCTAAAAGATATCAGATTTGAAATTGGTTGATAACTAACAAGGTTATCAGCTGGCAGTTGGCCCTTTGTCCTAATCAGTCCATGAGCGAGAGATTAACCACTTTTGATGCTACCTCTATAAATGAATCCCCTGAGGCAGATAGCACCCCCATCAACAGGGCTCTAACACAAAATGCAAAGTTTTCAGTTTATTTAAATAGTTTGCAATTTCAGACCTCCAGACATATTCATACAGGCATTAAAGCTGTCGCCCCTAAATCTGTTATTTTAGGAGCTTGCTGCAACACATATCTCATAGAGCAGAGTGTGCAAAGAGGGGGAGAGTGTATTAGCTGATATGCAAAGATTGGGCAGAGAGAGCCTCATTGAGCCAAGTATGCAAAGAGAAAGAGTGAGAGCCTCATAGAGTTATTTATTTATTTAAACACTTTTATATACCGAAGTTCGTATGGACATCATATCGGTTTACATAAAATGAAAGGGAGGAAGAGGAAGAGAAATCGGAAGAAAAAAAGTTACATTATAACAAATAACTGTTGGGTTTGCAGAGAGAGAGAAAGAGAGCGTGTTTGCCTCATGGAGCCAAGATATAGAGAGGGGAAGAGTCTCACATAGCTAGATATGCAGAGGGTTAGAGAGATTGTTCCTCATGAAGCCAGGTATGCAGAAAGAGAAAGAGCTCCTCATGGAGCCAAGTATGCAGAAAGAGAAAGAGCTCCTCATGGAGCCAGGTATGCAGAGAGAGAGAGCTCCTCATGGAGCCAAGTATGCAGAAAGAGAGAGAGAGAACACTCTTATGGAGCCAGATATGTACTGAGAGAGAGAGAGCGCTTCATGGAGCCAAGTATGCAGAAAGAGAGGGAGACAGAGCACTCATTATGGAGCCAGGTATGCATAGAGAGAGAGCTTCTCATGAAGCCAGGCATGCAGAGAGACAGCAAGTGAGAAAACACTCATGGAGCCAGGTATGCACAGAGAAAGAGCACTCCTCATGGAGACAAGTATGCAGAGAGTGAGAGTGCGCACTCATGGATTCAGATATGCAGAGAGAGAGTGTGCAACTCATGGAGTCAGATATACAGAGGCAGAGAGAGAGCAATGCTCATGAAGCCAATATGCAGAAGGAGTGAGAGGGAGGTCCATAGAAGGCCAAACGACTGTCAGCATGGTGAAATGATGAGATAAAAGAAGCTATAATAACTAAAAGAACATCTTCAAAAAGTGTAAAGAGGATCCAAATGAAAATAGGAAAAGCATAAGCATTGACAAGTTTGATGTAAAACATTGATAAAGCAGGCAAAAAGAAAATTTGGACAGAAGATGGCCATAGAGAGAAAACTCATAATAAAAACCTTTTCAATACATCCAAAGCAGGGAAGTATCTGATGGAAATGGTTGGACCATTAGAGGATCGAGGGGTTAATAAGGAAGACAAAGCCATAGCCAAAAAGACTAAATTAATTATCTACTTTGGTGTTTACTGAGGAGGATTTTGAGAGATCCATGCAAGAAACAATATTTAATGGTGATGATTCGGAGGAACTAAAACAAATCACGGTGAACCTGGAAGATGTAATAGGGCAAATTGACAAACTAGAAAGTGGCAAATCACCTGAACCAGCTGGTATATACCTTATTAAAATTTACTATTGTATCTGAAGATTGAATGGTGGCCAATGTAATACCAATCTTTAAAAAGGGCTCCAGGGGAGATCCGAGAAACTATAGACTGGTGAACCTGATGTCAGTGCCTGGAAAAATCATAGAAACTATTCTAAAGATTAAAATTACTAAACATATAAAAAAGGCATGAGTTAATGAGATAGAGCTAACATGGATTTACATAAGGGAAATCTTGCCTCTCCAATCTGCTACATTTTTTGAGTAGGTTAATAAATGTGGAAAAAGGTGAGCCAGTGAATATAATGTATCTGGATTTTCTAAAGGTGTTTAACAAAGTCCCTTAGGAGAGATTTCTGAGAAAATTCAAAAGCCTTGCAATAGGAAGCAATGTCCTATTGTGGATTGCAAACTGGTTAAAAGATAGGAAACAAGGTAGGCCTGAATGGTCAGTTTCTTCAGTGGATGAAAGCAAATAGTGGAATGCCTTGGGGATCTGTTCTGTGACTGGTGCTTTTTAATATATTTATAAATGATCTAGGAAAGGGAATTAATGACTGAGGTGATCAAATTTCAGATGACATAAAATTATTCCAAGTTGTTAAATCACAATTGGATTGTGAGAAATTGCAAAAGACTTGATGGCGATGGGGAAGACCACCAAGGCGCTCCGGTTCTTCAGGCACAGAAGAGAGCACAGAGGAGAAGAGTAGATGTTCTGGTTCTATCCTGGCCTCGAGGGATTCTTTTTTATGTGTATCCTCCGTGGCCCCTTGTGGAGAAACTGATATAGTGAATAGAAAATCATCCTGGAGAAGTGATTCTGGTGACTCCAGAGTGACCAAGGGGCCCGTGGTTCACGGACCTGGTCAACCTGGCGGTGGATGGTCCATTCCGGCTTGTACGTTTACCGGGGCTATTGCGGCAAGGTCCAATATTTTCAGATGGAGAGGATCGCTTCTATCTTGCGGCTTGGCTTTTGAGAGGAAGCTTTTGAGAGAGAAAGGATATCCAGAGAATGTCATTTCCACCTTGTTTCAGACTAGAACGACTTCTACTTCATCGTCATATGTAAGAGTTTGGAAGATCCTTGACTCCTGGTGCACGGGTCAAGGAATAGTCTTGACGCAGGCCTTGATAGCCTACATCTTGACTTTTTTGCAGAAAGGTTTGGTTAAAAGCTTGGCTTTTAATTCTCTTAAAGTTCGGGTTGTGGCCTTGGGCTCTTTATGGGCAAGGTGCATGGAGTGGCCTTGGTGGCACACCCGGATGTGGTTTGCTGAAGCATCTGCGCCCTCCTGTGTGGAGAGTATGGCCCTCATGGAATGTGAGGGTTGTGTGTAGCTCCTTTTGAAACTTTGAGGAGAGCAACAGTAAAGGATCTCACGTTGAAGGTGTTGTTTCTGGTAGCTATTTGTTCCGCCCAGAGGATCTCTGAACTGCAAGTGTTATCGTGCAGGGAACCTTTTCTGAAGATTTTGGATTCCAGAATATCGTTGAGGACGGTGCCCTCTTTTCTCCCGAAGGTGGTATCCGCTTTCCATTTGAATCAAACTGTGGAGCTCCCAGCCTTTCCAGATTTGGATGCGGCAACCCTTATGCTAGGGAGTTAAGCCGGTTGGATGTGAAGAGGGCTTTATTGCATTACCTCAAGGTCACTAATTCTTTCAGGGTGTCTGACTCTGTCTGGAATTTGTTGCCAGGGGATGTGGTTAGTGCAGTTAGTGAAGCTGGGTTCAAAAAAGGTTTGGATAAGTTCTTGGAGGAGAAGTCCATTAACTGCTATTAATCAAGTTGACTTAGGGAATAGCCACTGCTATTACTGTGTACTGGCATTAGTAGCATGGGATCTATTTAATGTTTGGGTACTTGCAGGGTACTTGTAGTCTGGATTGACCACTGTTGGAAACAGGATGCTGGGCTTGATGGACCCTCTGTTTGACCCAGTATGGCATGTTCTTATAATAAAAAAAGGAATTTAAACAGCTCCCCTATGAGGAAAGGCTAAAGAGGTTAGGGCTCTGCAGCTTAGAGAACAGATAGTTGACAGATCTGTAAAATCATTAGTTGTACAGACCAGGAAAATGCAAATAGGTTTTTCACACTTTCAAAAAATAAAAAGACTAGGGGACGCTTTATCCTGCAAATCTGGTTCTTAGAATGTGAATAATTTAGAGACACTTCCGAGTTTTTTTGCTCAAATTTATCTTCAGAACAACAGAATGCTCTACAGACTCGAGCTAAACCCTTCTGTCTAGTTCTAAAGCTGGCAGACCAACGTAGAGAAATTATTTGTGATCGGACTGCGTTTGTAGATGAATGTCTGTACCAGTTACATAATGAACCCTACCCCTTGTTTGCAAGACCTTACATTGACATCAGGTTTTCTGACAAAAAAAAAAAAGAATTCCAATTTTTGAATAAAAAATGGCCACATCTTCCTGTTTTTTTATCACAATTTAGATGTCCACCAGACTGCCCTTTCATCTCATTTAATGACTCTGTTAGAGCCATTGTCACAATATGTTGTTACTTTTGTGCATCCTATAGTGCCAACTATTCCTTCTTATTTCTGTGATTCGATTCATGTTTTGTAATTTTTCTCAGTGCAGTGTGATTTTTCTGGTTTAATTTTGGCAATCCTGGATATTACAGCATTATATACACCTGTTCTGCAGGATGATGTAATTTTGATTCTAAAGGAAATATTGGATGATCGCCCTCAATCTGTATAGATTCCTACTGAATTCATTTTGTCTTTAGCCAATCTAGCTTTAAAAAAAATTTTTTTTTTCTCTTTGAGCAACAATTGTAACAGGGACTGCCACATAGGTGCAACTTTCGCTCCATCTGTTGCCAGTCGTCTTCTGGCTAATTTTGAAGCAACTTGGTTAACATTGTCTCCTTTCATCTCACGTACAGTTTTTTGGCAGCGGTATATCGATAACGTCATCCTTGTATAGAATGGATTCCAGTCATCTTTAAAGGAATTTCACATATGGTTAAATCTGCAGATTCAATTTTCGTTACAATGTGATCGTACAGCAGTGTCCTTCAGTATTCAGGAAGCTGACTGATCGAAATACGGGTTTACACTACAGTGGTTTTCATCCAACACTCTTGCAAGATAATCTACCTTTCTGACAATTCCTATGCTGTCGATGGCTATGTACGTCAACTCATGAATTCATACAAGCTAAGATCTCTTCCTACCATTTTTTCAACATGAGCTCTCTATATCAGTAATTCATTGCACATATATATTTGCCTTCTTCTCGGATCTTTCTGTATTGCAATCTGATTTTTACAAGAATTCTCCTGATATGGCCTGTGTTCTCAGATATTTGAAAAAACTCTGGAAGATTCTGTCCTTGCACCCTTGTTTCAAGTCATCGTTGTGTTTTGCATATACTAGGAGTCTGAATTTAAGAGATTGGCTAGTTCCTTCAATGCGATCATTGGTGGATGCTTCTCCTGCTTATGATTTTTCAGTGGGGGGGACATTCTGCTTGTGGCCACTGTATTTTTTGCCCTATGATGCTATAGTTAAATTCTTTTTCAGCATCCTGTCACTTTAAAAAAAAGTTTCTGTTAGAATATTGGACCACTTGTGAAACATCTTATGTGGTTTACATACTGATATGCCCATTTATGTTAAATTTGATTTTTTTTTTACATTTTTGATTTATCACATTTTAATCCACTTGCTATGAAATGTACAGTTCAGAGAGAAATTATTTGACAACGTAATATAATGTTGATTACATTCATGATGCTGTACTCGTAATAAAATAAAAGTAATACAGGAGAGCCCACAGTAATAGAGCATTATTTATCTTCTGGAATAAGTTGTCTCATACCTCATTCAAATTGACACCAATAAAAGTCCCAAAGCATTGGTAGCAGGGCTGTAATTATCGTGTTGATGTACTCATTCCAGTATATTTATGAAGAAGCTCTTAGCCTTGCAACAGTGTGCATACTTCAGGTGCCTTCAAAAGTGGCTAGCTCCAGATCTCACAGTGTTTTGGTTTAATGGCTTGGAATCGATATTTATTTATTTAACAGTTTTATATACCGAAGTTCTAGTAACAAAGTTACTAATCAGTTCGGTTTACATTATAACAATAAAATTGACAGTATATAGAATAATGTCTTACAGAGAACAGGGAAGATTGAACTTGGAAATAAATATTGTCCCGACTGTAGAAATACCAGTGCACAACATGTGCTAGCCGCTAGTGTCAATTTGAATGAGGTATGAGACAACTATAATGCTTCCTGTCAAATGACAAAATCTGTTATTAGCAGCCCCTGAAGCAGCCCTCCATTGGGCGAAACTCAGGCCTTGAGTCGGGCATTTACTGAAATATTGTTTTACCAATAAATATTTTTGAGGACTTTAGCTTCTCTGTTTTCATATTCCTCCTCCAAACTATGCCTTCCTCTTTCTCTTTCTCTAGACCTAACGCCCAGAATTTTTGAGTCACCAATATAATGCTTAGGACCCCTGCCTCCCACCCCCCAAACCCACAGTACTGTGAAACAAAGCACACGAAACATCAACAATACAACATTACCCTCGCAGCATAAGTAGACACATATATAACAAGCGTCCATCGAGAAATCCACTGTATAGTCCCATAAACCATAGCTTCGGGTGTTACTAGTCAGCTCAACAGTCCCGCAGCTACCAGGGTTCCAAAATGGCTCAGGGAGACCCATTCAAGCGTGCATCTTAACAATCTGCCATCCAGCGACCAGAAGTAGGGACATGCAGATCACAATAAGCAGGCTCCAGCCGCAGCAGCCAGTCTGATGGGTAAGCCAGACAGTCCCTGCTGATGCCCCCAAACCTGGAACACAGGAAGGGCCAAAGGCCTCTATAGTATAGTTCCGGGGCTAGGCACTGCCCGAGCCGTAACAGTGCGTGCAGTTCCCCATAAAAGGCCAAAAATAGGGAGGTACTTACGGAAGAGAGCTCCAAGTCTTCCAGGATTAGCTGCAGTACCTCAAAAACAGGTATTCATGTGCCTGACTCAGGGCCTGTTGCCATTTCCCAGTAAGGAGAGGAGAAAACGTTGTGTCTCTGCAGGGGTGTTGTAGATGGAGGTTTGCCCTGCATGAGAAATACACAGCTTGGCTGGATATAGTAGGGAAAAGCGAATCTTCCTCTGAAAAGAGTTCACTGCAAATCAGCGAAAATGTTCTCTGCAGCCCTGCTAACTTGACTGAGTAGTCTTGGAATATATGAACCTTTTGCTCCTCCATATAAGGTTGGACACCTCACCGCACTGCCTGCATGATCACAGCCTTCTGGCTGAAGTCAAGAAATCGCCAATGACTATGCAAGGTCTAGCAGAGGTTTCTGGCGTGGGCTACTTGGTGCACTCTCTTAATACGTATAGGCTCCAGTGATTCCGGAAGTTTCAGCCATTTTGCAAGGCACTCTTGTAACTCACTCTCTGACAACATCTCGGGGAACCCCAGGACATGTAGGTTATTGCGGTGGGAGCAGTTTTCAAGATCTTCAAGCTTGCTTTCAATTTGCTCTAATCTAGCGACCGTCACAGCAGCTGCGGTGTCATTGTTGTGTGCACCATCCTCCAACGCAGAGACACGCTGTTCCATCTCCATCAGCCTCTGGATCGCGGAGTCAAACGAAACAGACAATTCTTCAAGTTTTGCAAAGATTCCTTCGAACTTCCCATCATGTTTTTGGTCGATTGCATTTTCCACCACCATGGCTATCAATACCTCGTGGGAGCCAGGTCTGGCAGGGCTTCAGGCTTTCCGTCCACCATCTTGGAATCCGCCGCTTTTGTTTTTTCCTTGTTGTTCTTCAGGAGCTGGTTCGACATAACCACTTCCAAATTCCCACAATCGAAGCAGCACAGTTAGGGCTTAGTGAACATATGTTGAATGGTAGCAGATGAGTTGGGGTTCAGCAGATCAGGGGCAGATAACTGGTAGGCCTGAAGGGAGCCAGTCAAAGACATTTCCCTGTAAGTACCCGGATCAGTCCAGACTCCTGGGTTTTGCCCCCCCCCCTCTAGCAGATGGAGACAGAGAAGTTTTCAAAACAAAACTCCGCCTTATATAGAATGGTGCCACCTACAGTCCGGCAGTATTTCTCTGTCTGCAGCAGATGGTGGAGGTGCAAGGCCTACAGTCTGTGCTGATTGCTCATTGGAGTTAAGAGTAGTGAGTTCTGTGAGTTTTAGAGAGTTTTCGGTCTGTAAAACTTTTTTACTTTGATTTAAAAAAAAAAAAAGGAGCAGTTTCTGTCCTGAGCCTCCCAGGGGGTTTGTAAGGTCCTGAGGGGACCATCACCCCCTGGTTGTTGAGGCAGCTGCATTACAGGGTCGAGGGCCCTCTTGTTCCAAGCTAGCAGCTCTGGGTGCGACACCGGGGAGCCCGGTTCACTCCACCCCGCCGGATCAGGACTGTTGACCACTGCCGGGCAAGTTTAAAAAAAAAATGTTGATTTTCTTTCATTTTCTGTCAGTGTCACCGGCGCTGCGGCTCTCTCTTCCCTCCCTGACTTAGCGCTTGGGCGGACCACGATTATTTTTCTATTTTTTATAGAATTGAATTTTAGCTTTCTCAGGCCCGCTGCCGCGCTCATCTGCGTGCTGCGTGTCTTCCCGGGGGGGGTGGTGGAGGGATCCTCCGGGGCCACAAAAATGGTTAAAGGAAAGGCTGCCTGAGCTCCTTCAGTGTTAGCTGCACTGAGATCAGCTGAGGCAGATCCGTTCCCACTGTGCGCGAGAACTGGAGGCCATTTTGGAGTCTTTTAGATCAGCGACTCGCGCAGCTATGGGGGAAGGGGATTCTCCCGCCTCCTCTCTCTCAGCCAAAGTTTCCTGGAGGGAGCGAATCTTTACAGCCTCTCTCACCTGCAATGGAGGATAGCCCTGAGGGGGCTTCTGACTCCTCCTCCTCTTCCTCCTTCTCCTCGGAGTTTATTTTATTTCTCCATAAGGCTTTTAAAGCCAGAATGGAAGCTGCAGGCTGGGGGTAAAACTTCCTCTAGTGGTCTTAAGTCTCTTTCTCGAAAGCGGTCTAAGTCTAAGGGAGTCTTTGGGTCCTCCAAAACTAAGCGCCCTTTGCGTACAGGGGCTCATCAGACCGATACTGATTCCACGGGTCAGGATATGGACCCAGGAGACCAGGACCCGCAGGGCAAGCTTCCGATGGGGGTGGATAGAGACCCTGATCAACATCCCCAGGATCCAGCACGAGGCTCTCACATTGTGGAAGGAGATGACCCTAAGGTGGTCCATCTGTTTAGGAGGGAGGAGTTGGCTCCGCTTATCCTTGCCATACTCTGACAGCTGGGCATAGATGGGCCGCCAGAGGAGTCCAGGCTAGGGGCCATGGACCCAGTGGTGTTGGGTCTGAGGGGCCCAGCTACTTCCTTTCCTTTTCATTTTTCTGCCACGGACTTGCTATATAGAGAATGGGATACCCCGGATCTGGGATTGAAAGTTAGCAAGTCTATGGATAAGCTATATCCTTTTCCGGAGGAAGCAATTGACATACTGCGGATGCCCAAGGTGGACGTGGCAGTCTCTGCAGTCACCAAAATAACCACAATCCCAGTTACGGGTGCTACAGCCCTGAAGGACCTGTAGGATAGAAAGTTGGAGCTGCAGCTCAAGAAAATTTTTGAAGCCTCGGCACTGAGAGTGCGGATAGCTATGTGCAGCAATTTTGCCTTACGAGCGGGCCTTCGCCTGGTTCAGCAGTTACAGGCTAATGCTGGTCTTTCCGATGCAGAAGCACAGAAAGCAGGGCATCTGGAAGCGTCACTCGCTTATAGTGCGGATGCACTTTATGATCTGTTATGGACTTCGGCCAGATCCATGATGTCGGCAGTCTCGGCTCGTCGGCTACTGTGGTTAAGAAACTGGTCGGCGGCTATTTCCTCCAAGGCTCAGCTGGGGTCATTGCCTTTCAAGGGTAAATTGCTTTTTGGCAAGGATCTCGAGGATATGATTCAATCCCTGGGGGAGAACAAGGTTCACCGACTGCCAGAGGATAGGCCCAAGTCGAGGGGCTCCTTTTCTTCACAGTCTCAATTCAGAGGAAATCGGAGATTTCGTCCGTGCAGAGCTCCAGCTTCTTCCTTTCGGCAAGCGTCCGGTTGCCAACAGTCCTGGTCTCAGCACTTTCGTGACCGATGCTTTGGCAGAACCGGGGCTACCCAGTCCGCATCTGGGACCAAGTCTTCCCAATGAAGGATTGCCGACCCATTCCTTGGTTCCAGCTGTCGGGGGCAGATTGTCCCTGTTTTACGAGGAATGCGTCAAGGTGACGTCTGACCAGTCGGTCCTTACTGTGATAAATCAAGGCTACGCTTTAGATTTTGCACATCGCCTTCCGGAGCGGTTTCTGGTCTCCCCATGCGGTTACAAAGAGAAACGACAGGCAGTACAAGATACCTTGCAACTCCTTCTGCAACTCGGCGCCATCACCCCGGTTCCTCAGGCAAAGCAGCGAAAAGGGCGTTATTCCATTTACTTCGTAGTCCCCAAAAAAGAGGGGTCCTTCCGACCCATTCTGGATTTGAAGCGTGTAAACCGCTGCCTCAGGGTGCCACGTTTTCGCATGGAGATGTTACGATCAGTCATTGCCTCAGTAAGAAAAGGAGAGTTTCTGGCGTCACTGGACCTAACGGAAGCATATCTTCACACAGGCATTCGGGCCGACCACCAGAACTTTCTGAGGTTCTTGGTGATGGGTCACCATTTCGAGCTTTGCCCTACGGTCTTGCCACCGCACCGAGAATGTTTACCAAGGTGTAATGGTTGTAGTGGCGGCTCATCTGCGCAGAGAGTGGTTCCTGGTGCATCCGTACCTGGACGACTGGCTAATTCGGGCAAAGTTGGAGTCGCTCGGCCAGTTGGCAATTCGCAAAGTGCTTCAACTCCTGTGATCACTGGGTTGGGTGATCAACTTAGCCAAGAGCCGACTGGTGCCCATCCAGTCTTTGGAGGTTTTGGGAGCTCTATTCGACAGTCAACAGGGGAGAGTGTTCCTTACCTCGGACCGAATTGTCAAGCTACAAGGACAAGTGCGGGACTTATTGGCCAACCGTCTCCCCAGAGTGTGGGATTATTTGTGAGTTCTCGGCTCCATGACTTCCACCCTGGAGCTGGTGCCCTGGGCCTTTGCTCATATGCGTCCTTTACAGTCAGTGTTGCTTTCGCGTTGGAATCCAGTCTCCGAACGGTTTCATTTACCTCTCCCTCTTACGGATACAGCGCGATCTAGTCTCGATTGGTGGCTTATTTTGGACAACTTATCCCGAGGAGTTCCCCTGGAGGTGCCCGAAAGGATAGTGGTGACCACGGACACCAGCCTCTCTGATTGGGGAGCGGTTTGCCTGAGGAAGTCAGTACAGGGACAATGGTCCCAGGAAGAATCTCAGTGGTCGATCAATCATCTGGAAACCAGGGCAGTGTGGTTAGCATTGCAAGCGTTCCACCCTCTCCTCCAGGGGAAGTCAGTCAGAATTCTTTCCGACAATGCGATCACGGTGGATTCTCTCAATCGCCAAGGGGGACTCGAGCCAGCCAATGGCCATGGAAGCCCGGCAGCTGATCAGCTGGGCGGAGAAGCATTTAGTAAGTATTGCAGCATCTCACATGGCAGGAGTCAACAATGTTCAGGCGGACTTTCTCAGTCTGCACCGCCTTGATCCCGGGGAATGGGAGATCACAGACGAAGCTTTCCAGCTCATATGCGACATGTGGGGCATACCCCGCATGGATCTCATGGCAATGTTTCAGAATGCCAAGGCTCAGTGCTTCTTGGGTCACCGCAGAGAAACAGGAACAGAAGGGGTAGATGCCTTGGTGCTGCACTGGCCGACTGAAGTGCTGCTGTACGTCTTCCCTCCTTGGCCACTGATAGGCAAAGAGCTCAGGAGAGTGGAGATACACCCAGCAGAATTCATCCTCGTAGCTCCAGAGTGGCCGAGACGGCCTTGGTTTGCAGACCTGGTCAATCTGGCAGTGGGGGGGGGGGGGTCACCTGCGGTTGCCACTGCTCCCGGACCTTCTCCATCAAGGACCCGTGTGTTAGGAAGAGGTCGATCGCTTTTGTCTAGCAGCATGGCTTTTGAGAGGTGCTGCCTGAGGAGCAAAGAGTATTTGAACACTGTGGTGGCAACACTTCTCCGGTCGCGCAAGACATCCACTAACCTCGCGTATGTGCGCTTGTGGATAATCTTTTAATCTTGGTGCGTGGACCGAGTGATTGTTCCTACTGTCTTCGGTGTCGGATATTTTAGGTTTCTTACAATCCGGACTTGCCAAGGGCTTATCGTTTAGTTCCCTGAGGGTTCAGGTAGCAGCTCTTGTTGTTTGCGCAGTTCCATTCAAGGCATGGCGTTGGCTGCTCACCCCGATGTGGCTCGTTTCCTAAAGGGGGCAAAACATTTACGTCCCCCGATCAGGCATCCTTGTCCTTCTTGGAATCTGAACTTGATTCTCTCAGCTCTCTGTATGGCACCCTTTGAGCCTCTGAAAACGGCTACAATAAAGGATCTCACATTAAAGGTAATTTTCCTTATCGCTATCACATCTGCTCGCAGGGTATCAGAGCTCCAGGCTCTATCCTGTAGGGAGCAGTTTATGAGAATTTCGGATTCTGATGTGTCCTTGCGGACGGTTCCTTCCTTTCTTCCGAAGGTGGTGTCTGCTTTTCATGTGAATCAGTCAGTGGAGCTTCCGTCGTTTCCCGTTTTGGACTGGTCAGACCCTATGTCTAAAGACTTACGGAAGCTAGATGTTCATGGGGCGTTGTTGCGTTATCTGGAAGTTACTAATGCGTTTCGTGTGACGGACCATCTTTTTGTGCTGTGGGCTGGTCCGAAACGAGGAAATATGGCATCTAAAGCTACAATTTCGTGCTGGTTGAAAGAGGCTATAGGCTCGCCATATTTGCTGCATGGTAAGCCTATACCGTTTGGTCTTCGGGCTCATTCTACCCATTCGCAGGCGGCTTCTTGGGTGGAGTGTCAAATGGTCTCACCGCAGGAGATCTGCAGGGCGGTGACTTGGAAGTCTTTGCATACCTTTGCCAGACACTACAGACTGGATGTTCAGGCACAAGGTGAAGGAGGTTTTGGAGAAGCAGTGCTTAGAGCGGGCCTCTCCAGATCCCATCCCAGGTAAGAAAGCTCTGGTACATCCCAGGAGTCTGGACTGATCTGGGTATATACAGGGAAAGGAAAATTAATTTCCTACTTGAGAATTTTCGTTCCTATAGTACCATGAATCAGTCCAGAGTCCCGCCCGGGGAATGCATGGAAGTAAGGGAGAGTCCGCTCAGTTATTGATTGATTTGTTTTCAGATCTGCAGAAATTGGATTGACCATCCTCAAGTGGTTCTACAGGTTCAGTTCCTAGGAAGGTTAAGTGAACCGGTTATTTCTTTTTCTTGTTGAAGGGTTATTGTACATAGTTATGGCGGTTTTTTGAGAGCCATTCTGCTTTGACATTGAGTAATACTGCTGGACTGTATGTTATGAACCCTCCTGTAGCGGTGCTATGGGAGGCTCCTTACCTCTTCCTGGAGGCCGCTCCAAGCCAGGGTCTCGCCTGCAAACTGTCCAGGATTTGCTCCAGGGCCTGGGAGGCTTCGATGTCCTTGGGGCCTGCCTGAGGCTGCTTGTGTTTGCATGGACTTCCTGGTTTGAGCCACGCCCTTCCCTAGGGGCCGGCCCGCAGCACTTCTCCGTAGTTATAGGGCCAGGTAGGTGTGGGCCTGCCAAACTCCTCCCAGGGAGTCGCCGGTCTGCAGCCCTATAAAAGGACTTCATCTTCATTCTGCCTGCCAGAGCCTTGTAAGGCTTTCTGTTCTTCGTGGAGCTCCTCGTCTCATCTGCCTTCGTACTACGTCTTTGTGTTTTGATGTCTTGCCTGAGGTCCCTGACCAAGTCCTGATGTTCCGCCATGATCTTCCTCATCCTATTGTGTCTGCCTGCCAGGATGTTCTTCCCTGCGTCTTCGTCATGAGCTCCGGGCCTTCTGACCTGTTGGGCCTAGGAGTGGCCAACAGGTGGGATCCGTCCCTGCGCCCTGGAGCGTCTGTTCCCGCCAGCCTTGGGGGAAGCTTCGGATGACACCGGCTTCGTCATTGGAGTTTCTCCTTGCCTGGGTCTGCCCTGCACTCGTCCCGTTCTCAGTAGTGGGACAGGGTGGTCCGTGACCAGCCCATTGGGTCCGCCCGTGAAGGTGGGCTGTGTAGGGCGCCCTGAGAGACAGTGCCAATGTCCTCCTGCCTTATGTCTTGTCTTGTTTGGATCAAGTTCCTCGTCATGCTTGTGATGCCGTCGCATCAGCCCAGTCTTGTCCGAGATGCCGTCGCATCAGTCATAGTCCTGTCTATGTGTCAAGGCCTCCGTCTGCCCTCAACCTCAGGCCAGGCCTGCTGCTCCTTGCCAATTCAAGCGGCAGGTCCGAAAGGGCTCGGAACAGTCGGAGGACCGTTCCCCTACCAACATCACATGTTGGCTCTGGGAGGCTGCAGGCCTGGCAGAGGGTAAGACCGTGTTCAGCCATGCTGGAGCATGCCGTCAACCCTCGGTCCGGCCCTGGATTCCTCTGGGGTCGGGCTGAGGCCTAAGGGCACACTAAACACCCCATTCTCAACAGAATGCAAGGCCTTTCGAGGCTGCTCTCAACACTGTAGGTGGCACCATCCTATATAAGGTGGAGCTTTGTTTTGAACATTTCTGTCTCCATCTGCTAGAGGGGGGGGGGGGGCAAAACCCAGGAGTCTGGACTGATTCGTGGTACTACAGGAACGAAAATTATCAGGTAAGAAACTAATTTTCCTATCCTGCTCCCTTCACAGCATCACATGACTCCTGGTATGCCCATTTAAACTCATTTATCTAGGAAAGGTAATTCAAACTAATTATTCAGCCATTAAAAATTTGTCTCTGAGCATAAAAGCTGTTTAGCCAGGTAAGGTATTAATGCGCCTTTGGTTGATCATTGTTTGACTCATTGTCATTCATTCACAGATTTACGATGCTGAGTGACTGATGTTGTTCTTCCTAGTTCCCCGGGTAGAGATTGCAGCCATCTTGTGGTTTCCCATGAACAATAGACTCACTATTTACTCTCCTTGTCTCCAACCAGATTGAACATTGTTATTGAATGGAACCAGTTTATGTGAGGCCTTGGGGAAAAGCCTTTTTGATTGGACAGATGTTATGTGGACTTGTATCGGATTTTCTGATTGGTTTTCAAGATAAGGAGTGGGACTATAAAAAAAAAAATGCCCTTCCTGAGAGTAGTTGAAAAGTTATTGCTAATTTGTCTGAAAGTACAAAGGACATTGTATAGTTTGCTCTGAAGCAGCTTTGGCGCAACATGGCCCTTGTTGGCATTTTTCCAGATAAGTACTGCAAATAGTGGCACTTTTTAGGTAAACATTCTGTAATTAATGCATTATATGCATTCATTTGAAGTGTGGCTTATTGCCTAAGATTGAAAGGGATTTTTCCCATGATGACAGACTGCAGCTCGTTTTTCATGAATGATTCCAGCATGAATTGCTTTTTCTTTATTATTTTTTTTGCAGAACTGACTTTTTGGTGTGCTGTTTAATTGGAATTATATTTAATTGAAAATAAAAGATAATTAACCAGTGAATGGGGTAACCTGCACAGAGCGGCAGCTACAGCCCTAAACAGAAGACACGGGGAGGGTGAGGGGAGGTAACTTGCATGGAGTTGCAGCTCCTACCCTTAACATAAGGTTTGAGGGAGGGAAGGTGAGGATAACTTTTTCGGAGCAGCAGACATGGGTGGAAGGCCAGCAGTAACCTCTGTGGGG